>NW_020191531.1:0-63762 GCF_002263795.3 Bos taurus
TTCATTAGTACCTTGTCAAGAGGCTGATGTGGAATGATAGCTAAGGTGTGGGAAAAAGGGAATTTCTCTCAACATATTAAAATAAGGAAATAAAATTTCCTAAGGGTGAAACAGTTTTGATAAGTATTTTTTATAAAAGTAATTCTAAGCCAATAATAAAATGTATTTAAGGTGAAGGAAGGCTGATGATTGTGGTGTACAAGGGACTTCAGAGATGAAGAAAGATTATCAGGAATACTAAGTGGTTTCATTATTACCGACTTCACTGAAGTTGTTGGATTCCCACACCTAATTTATTCTTTGAAGCAAATAGGTCAGGGGGATTAGGGATTCTAGCAGTATTCTCTCACAGGGGCTTATTCAGATTTTCTGACAACATATACATGTGAAAAATTGCCAAATAAATAAATACATAAATAAATAACCAGTTTACTTAGATGTATCTCCTGGAGTTGGAAGAGTGATGCTACTGAAATGATGGATAAGATATATAATTTATGGATTCAAATGCCTACCATGCTCAACATTTCTAGTGCTATCTGCAAAATGAAAGCAAAAAAGTGAATGTCGCTTAGTTGTGTCTGACTCTTTGCAACCCCATGGATTATACATTTGATGGAACTGTACAAGCTGGAATATTCCCTTCTCCAGGGGATCTTCCCAACCCAGGGATTGAATCTAGGTCTCCCACACGGCAGGAAGATTTGTTATGTCTGAGCCACCATGGAAGGCCAATGAAAGCAAAACCCCTTACTAAATTTGACAGAATCACTGCAGGTGGTGATTGCAGACATGAAATTAAAAGACGCGTACTCCTTGAAGAAAAGTTATGACCAACCTAGATAGCATATTAAAAAGCAGAGACATTACTTTGCCAACAAAGGTCCTTCTAGCCAAGGCTATGGTTTTTCCAATGGTCATGTACGGATGTGAGAGTTGGACTGTGAAGAAAGCTGAGCACTGAAGAATTGATGCTTTTGAACTGTGGTGTTGGAGAAGACTCTTGAGAGTCCCTTGGACTGCAAGGAGATCCAACCAGTCCATCCTAAAGGAGATCAGTCCTGAATGTTCATTGGAAGGACTGATGCTAAAGCTGAACTCCAATACTTTGGCCACCTCATGCGAAGAGTTGACTCATTGGAAAAGACTCTGATGCTGGGAGGGGCAGGAGGAGAAGGGGAAAACAGAGGATGAGATGCCTGGATGGCATCACCGACGCTATGGACATGAGTTTGGGTAAACTCCGGGAGTTGGTGACAGACAGGGAGGCCTGCGGTTTATGGGGTCCCAAGGAGCTGGACATGACTGAGCGACTGAACTGAACTGATGGAGATAAAAGGTGCCCAGGAAATTGCCATATGCTCTTGAGTAGGATGGCTGTGTGAACTCAGAACCTGGTGGTAAGTCCATTGAGATTTTATGAATTCTGTCCTACACCAGCAGTTCTTACTCTGTTGTAATGTGAATGAATGAAGAAGAGAGGAAACATAAAGCATGCCCACTTAGCACTATTTCCCAGAATCTGTCTCAGTAACTATTTTTGTTGTCTTAACAAGTGCATTTGATCTTGGCAGCACTTTTTTTAAGAATTGGATGATATGAAAGCCAGATGACTTTTCAAAAGTTGGATGATTAGAGATAAAGTCTTAATCCATTGGGAAATATTTTTAATTGTACATTTTTAGATATAATCACATATATTTGCCATCCCAGTGAATACTTATCTTTCTCTCTCTGTGTGTGTATATGTTCTTAGAATTACCCAAGAGATACTATAGTTAAATTAAAGGTTTGCCTTAAGTGTCTTGGTTTGTGCAAATCTGATTGAAGATTAAATTCTGATGTAAAATATTTGTAAATATTTATAGCAAAATTTTGTTTTCTTTGTCCTTAATTACAAATGCTTATCTATTTTTAGATTGGGCCAGATGAAGTAAAATGAGTTATCAACCTGACTGAGGATCATGTTTTTCCCATGAAAGCCAGCCAGCTAGATTTTGAAAACACATTCTCTGTGGTTCATGATGAGGAGGGGTGGAAATGATGTGTGGACCCTCTATGATATGTTCTAGAATAACATTTCAAGGTTTAAAAATAGATTACTGTCACCTTAATTTCGACTATATAATTTTTTTTTTCAGTTTGAACCACAACCCTAACATTAAAATGGGGCTTTTGTATTTCATTAAGAGCTAAGCAATTAGGTTTGCATTTTTGATGCACCATAATTGTAGTAGTGTGACATTGTTTTAATGATAATATTCATTGATCATTCATAATGCAACTACTCACACCATGAATCAAGTATAAATCAACACCTTTTAAAAATTTGTACATGCAGTAAGGCACTTGATTTTTTAGATTGATAATTTGCACTCACAGTTTAATCTTCAGCTGTCAGAATTTTTTTTTTTTTTTTGGCTTAATTTCCATATGCCTTTCTTATCAAAGCTCCTTAAAACCTTATGAAAGTATTTTGGAAATAAACCAAATACCAAGGCAGGAAAAAAACAAGAAATTTTATCATCATTAATAAAGAAGTCTATTTAATTGCTGAGTTTAAAAAAAAATCACTTTCAAGCATAGGACAGACTGCAGTTAAGTGAAATCTTTGGTTTTACAGAGGCAATAGAGGTACAATATGTCACCTACTAACAGCTTCAGAATAAGTAGACATATGGCCATCTCACCTCAATACCTATGAAGTTCTTTGTGTTTTAACCCACTCTCTGAATTCCGTGGCTGATATAGATATTGTCCCTAAAATCTATTCAGATACCTTTCCGATTTTGAAAATTTCTAACATGAGTATACTGGCTGTGCTTTTATATCATGTCAACTGCTCTAAGTTAGGACAATGATTTCCAGAATTCCTTTCCTTATATGGTTCTGGATTAAGATGGATCATAGGAGAAATCTGTACAAGATTTGGGATGAGGAAGAAAATTAGCAGTCATTGTGTTCTGAAAGTTAGGATAGCATGATAGGTACATATTGTCACTGACCTGCTATTTTGTCTGACTGAGGAGGAAATGCAGTCTGGCTTGGAGCTCTTCCAGGTTTTTTCTCACCACATTCAGCTTCTCTAAGTCCTAGGCTTTGCACATGTGCAGGTTAGTGGAGAAGGGTACCAGCTTATTTGGCAAAACACCACATCATTGAGATTCGATACAGACGTGGGTTTTATTCTGTCCACCTGATTTCCAGTTTGTGGTCACCTTCCTTTGCTTCATGCCTAGGTGATATTTTTTTCCAACTGCCAACAATGCTGATTGACAGAAACTTCAGGTCCAATGCCAGATTCAACAAGAGCTTTCACAGACTTCTCTATCACCTTCTACATTGTGTACTGTCTAATCTCTACACAGACTCCTTTTTCCCATGCAAGTGCTAATGGTTCTGCTTCTAGATCAAACCCTCACTGGTAGAATAGAATTGAAGTCGCTCAGTCATGTCCGACTCTTTGGCAACCCCATGGACTGTAGCCTACCAGGCTCCTCTGTCCTTGGGATTTTCCCAGGCAATAGTCCTGAAGTGGATTGCCATTTCCTTCTCCAGGGGATCTTCCCAACCCAGGGATCAAACCCCGGTCTACCACATTGTAGATAGATGCTTTACCAATCTGAGGCTACCAGGGATAGAAACTAAATTTCTAGGCCAGTGATTCCGCTTTCAGCTGATAACCAGAGTTATGCATTCTTTGACATATGCTCCATGACTTATCAGCATATGTTGACATGCCTTCTATGACCAGAGGGGAACAACCCTAAATTTTATATGCAAACAGCACAATTAGCCTTTCTAAGATGTAGAAAGCAGTCTTGCCATCCCAGAGAATTTATGGAAATGAAGCCCTAGACCTTTGTTCATTATGGTTGGAGTCTCTGCTGCCCTCAGATTCATTGTCTCTGCTGTTCTAGATATCAAGAGTGCATACATTTCTCTATAATGATGGATCCTGTTCTTCTGCCAGTCTGTTCCAATGTCACCATACCAGGAAGAGAAGAGGGAAAAGATCTGAAACTTGGGTGATTGTTAAGGGGGTTTTATCTCTTCATGGAAGTTGTCTTTCTTCTCTTGGCATCTATTCTTTCTGGCTCTTCTACTCTCTAAGATCAGAAACCCCTCTTCAGAAAACAGAAGTAATTGATCAAGAAGTCCTCTATCTCTCCTCTTTTTACTCACTATATTTGGCTCTCCTGTGCCAATTTTGGTTTAAATTTCAAGTTTAATGTTATTTAAAGACAAATATGTTCTATGATGATAGGGAGAGGGCCTGATAGCACCTCAAGGAAGTTTCTACAGAAATTTCATTGCACCCATCTTTGTGGATTTTTCGCATCTAGAAAATGAATAAGTCAGATGATGCTCCATGCTCTAGAGTCTGTGTATGGAAGGGAAAATGATGGCCAACATTCACTGGGAAGGGTTCAAAACTAGAAAAATCTCATCCAGTAGAGCTGGATCAATGCCAAAGGAACATATTTGGGGACAGAGTATGGGAAGGAAACTAAGGCAGGTGTCTGGAAGGTGGCATCTTGTGAGTTCAGATCCAGATGCCTACAGCAGTCCTGCTATTTCTTTCAAGAATAATAAAATCTCCCCAAACACAGCAAGCTGAACTATATTTGGGATAAAAAGTAAAGGTGAAGATTTTGATGATGATGATGATGTTCATTTTTCATTCATAATACAACTAGATCACCGCCAGGCAGCTAGTCCTATAGATATCTTGAGAAAAGATGTAGAACTCCAGTCAAATCAGACTCTTACTAGGAGACAAGATTACAGTTTCTGGAGGGAGGAGAGAGAAAAAGAAGGCAAAAACTTCCTCTGAAAAACCAATTCAGAACCCGCAATCATAGAGGAACCCTGCTATTTTTGGCATTTACTAAATGCTTATTTAGTGTATAGCATGTTTGTACCCTAGATGAGGCACTAGGCGATGCAATAATTTTCAAAACTGCATTTCCTGGAAGTAGTGCTTTCACGTTAGTGACATTCTTTGAAAAATAATTTTGTGAGCAAATATTTATTATTACTATCATTTTATATAGAACTTTGAGAGCATTTATACTTGCTAATGTGCTTTTCAAAAGAGGTATAGAGTAGGTTGCATTTTCTACACACAGGCTGTTTATGGTGCATCCTTTAGAAAGTGCTAGAGTCATAAATAAACACTATCCTTGCCTTGAAAGGCCTCACAGACTATTGACAGCTAATAGGGAGAAGAGTGATCAATGTAGATAAATAGAACTTTGGGCAAGAAGAGTGGAAGGTAAAGAAAGCAACTGTGTTGGTAATTTCTCCATTTGCTCTTTTGTATTTATTATTTACCCTTCTATGTCTACTGTGTCCCAGGAAGATGATGGCTGTGGACAGCATTATTTGGGCTTTCTTGACCTCTATTTTCCAACTGGGATCAGTCAATAAAAATCTCAGCAGAACATCAGAGGACGTGAAAATAGAAAGATTACTATATATTATTTCTGCCTCCACTTATTCCCTCCCTCTACTCAGGCAAGGGGGTTTTGGCGGCAGCTGCTTTCTCCTGCTGAAAGCCACAGAACATGTCAAGCAGCCTCCCACACACTGATGCCAATATGTCTCAGCTGATAGAGGAACATGGGTTCCTCTGTCCGTTCAGGTCTAGGGTGGTAACAACTTCCACTTGCTGTTAGTTCCTGGGTGCTTCACCATCTGCTGTTCATCCTTTAACCCTGCTCACACCCCTGTATAAACTGTTGTAATTAAGTTATCTTAATTAACTTTTTTTTTTTTTTTGCTTTTTATGTAAAGCTTTTATTAATCGACATTGATATATATTTTTTGGTTTTCAGTAAAAAAGCACACTGAAGCAGAATTAGAAGAATACACAGTTACCAGTTATATATACACAGTTATATACCCCATAATAGTTATCCCTGGGGAAGAGAGAAGGCAGTGGAAGAGAAGTCCTTGGAAAGAGGACTTTCACGTTTATTTTGCTGTATTTCCACATTACTTTATTTATTTATTTTTTAATTTTATTTTATTTTTAAACTTTACATAATTGTATTAGTTTTGCCAAATATCAAAATGAATCCGCCACAGGTATACATGTGTTCCCCATCCTGAACCCTCCTCCCTCCTCCCTCCCCATACCATCCCTCTGGGTCCCCAGTGCACTAGCCCCAAGCATCCAGTATCGTGCATCGAACCTGGACTGGCAACTCGTTTCTACATGATATTTTACATGTTTCAATGCCATTCTCCCAAATCTTCCCACCCTCTCCCTCTCCCACAGAGTCCATAAGACTGTTCTATACATCAGTGTCTCTTTTGCTGTCTCGTACACCGGGTTATTGTTACCATCTTTCTAAATTCCATATATATGCGTTAGTATACTGTATTGTTTTTCCTTCTGGCTTACTTCACTCTGTATAATAGGCTCCAGTTTCATCCACCTCATTAGAACTGATTCAAATGTATTCTTTTTAATGGCTGAGTAATACTCCATTGTGGTATATGTACCACAAGCTTTCTTATCCATTCATCTTGCTGATGGACATCTAGGTTGCTTCCATGTCCTGGCTATTATAAACAGTGCTGCGATGAACAATGGGGTACACGTGTCTCTTTCCCTTCTGGTTTCCTCAGTGTGTATGCCCAGCAGTGGGATTGCTGGATCATAAGGCAGTTCTATTTCCAGTTTTTTAAGGAATCTCCACACTGTTCTCCATAGTGGCTGTACTAGTTTGCATTCCCACCAACAGTGTAAGAGGGTTCCCTTTTCTCCACACCCTCTCCAGCACTTATTATTTGTAGACTTTTGGATCGCAGCCATTCTGACTGGTGTGAAATGGTACCTCATAGTGGTTTTGATTTGCATTTCTCTGATAATGAGTGATGTTGAGCATCTTTTCATGTGTTTGTTAGCCATCTGTATGTCTTCTTTGGAGAAATGTCTATTTAGTTCTTTGGCCCATTTTTGATTGGGTCATTTATTTTCTGGAGTTGAGCTGTAGGAGTTGCTTGTATATTTTTGAGATTAGTTGTTTGTCAGTTGCTTCATTTGCTATTATTTTCTCCATTCTGAAGGCTGTCTTTTCACCTTGCTAATAGTTTCCTTTGATGTGCAGAAGCTTTTAAGGTTAATTAGGTCCCATTTGTTTATTTTTGCTTTTATTTCCAATACTCTGGGAGGTGGGTCATAGAGGATCCTGCTGTGATGTATGTCAGAGAGTGTTTTGCCTATGTTCTCCTCTAGGAGTTTTATAGTTTCTGGTCTTACATTTAGATCTTTAATCCATTTTGAGTTTATTTTGTGTATGGTGTTAGAAAGTGGTCTAGTTTCATTCTTTTACACGTGGTTGACCAGATTTCCCAGCACCACTTGTTAAAGAGATTGTCTTTAATCCATTGTATATTCTTGCCTCCTTTGTCAAAGATAAGGTGTCCATATGTGGGTGGATTTATCTCTGGGCTTTCTATTTTATTCCATTGATCAATATTTCTGTCTTTGTGCCAGTACCATACTGTCTTGATAACTGTGGCTTTGTAGTAGAGCCTGAAGTCAGGTAGATTGATTCCTCCAGTTCCATTCTTCTTTGTCAAGATCACTTTGGCTATTCGAGGTTTTTTGTTTTTCCATACAAATTGTGAAATTATTTGTTCTAGGTCTGTGAAGAATACTGTTGGTAGCTTGATAGGGATTGCGTTGAATCTATAAATTGCTTTGGGTAGTATACTCATTTTCACTATATTGATTCTTCCAATCCATGAACATGGTATATTTCTCCATCTATTAGTGTCCTCTTTGATTTCTTTCACCAGTGTTTTATAGTTTTCTATATATAGGTCTTTAGTTTCTTTAGGTAGATATATTCCTAAGTATTTTATTCTTTCCGTTGCAACGGTGAATGGAATTGTTTCCTTAATTTCTCTTTCTGTTTTCTCATTATTAGTGTATAGGAATGCAAGGGATTTCTGTGTGTTGATTTTATATCCTGCAACTTTACTATAGTCATTGATTAGTTCTAGTAATTTTCTGGTGGAGTCTTTAGGGTTTTCTATGCACAGGATCATGTCATCTGCAAATAGTGAGAGTTTTACTTCTTCTTTTCCAATTTGGATTCCTTTTATTTTTTTTTCTGCTCTGATTGCTGTGGCCAAAACTTCCAAAACTATGTTGAATAGTAATGCTGAAAGTGGGCACCCTTGTCTTGTTCCTGACTTTAGAGGAAATGCTTTCAATTTTTCACCATTGAGGATAATGTTTGCTGTGGGTTTGTCATATATAGCTTTTATTATGTTGAGGTATGTTCCTTCTATTCCTGCTTTCTGGAGAGTTTTTATCATAAATGGATGTTGAATTTTGTCAAAGGCTTTCTCTGCATCTATTGAGATAATCATATGGTTTTTATTTTTCAATTTGTTAATGTGGTGTCTTACATTGATTGATTTGCGGATATTGAAGAATCCTTGCATCCCTGGGATAAAGCCCACTTGGTCATGGTGTATGATCTTTTTAATGTGTTGTTGGATTCTGATTGCTAGAATTTTGTTAAGGATTTTTGCATCTATGTTCATCAGTGACATTGGCCTGTAGTTTTCTTTTTTTGTGGCATCTTTGTCAGGTTTTGGTATGAGGGTGATGGTGGCCTCATAGAATGAGTTTGGAAGTTTACCTTCCTCTGCAATTTTTTGGAAGAGTTTGAGCAGGATAGGTGTCAGCTCTTCTCTAAATTTTTGGTAGAATTCAGCTGTGAAGCCGTCTGGACCGGGGCTTTTGTTTGCTGGAAGATTTTTGATTACAGTTTCAATTTCCATGCTTGTGATGGGTCTGTTAAGATTTTCTATTTCTTCCTGGTCGAGTTTTGGAAAGTTGTACTTTTCTAAGAATTTGTCCATTTCTTCCACGTTGTCCATTTTATTGGCATATAATTGTTGATAGTAGTCTCTTATGATCCTTTGTATTTCTGTTGTGATCTCTCCATTTTCGTTTCTAATTTTGTTGATTTGATTCTTGTTCCCTTTGTTTCTTGATGAGTCTGGCTAATGGTTTGTCAATTTTATTTATCCTTTCAAAGAACCAGCTTTTGGTTTTGTTGATTTTTGCTATGGTCTCTTTTGTTTCTTTTGCATTTATTTCTGCTCTAATTTTTAAGATTTCTTTCCTTCTACTAACCCTGGGGTTCTTCATTTCTTCCTTTTCTAGTTGCTTTAGGTGTAGAGTTAGGTTATTTATCTGACTTTTTTCTTGTTTCTTGAGGTGTGCCTGTATTGCTATGAACTTTCCCCTTAGGACTGCTTTTACCGTGTCCCACAGGTTTTGGGTTGTTGTGTTTTCATTCGTTTCTATGCAAATTTTGATTTCTTTTTTGATTTCTTCTGTGATTTGTTGGTTATTCAGCATTGTGTTGTTCAGCCTCCATATGTTGGAATTTTTAATAGTTTTTCTCCTGTAATTGAGATCTAATCTTACTGCATTGTGGTCAGAAAAAATGCTTGGGATGATTTCTATTTTTTTGAATTTACCAAGGCTAGCTTTATGGCCCAGGATGTGATCTATCCTGGAGAAGGTTCCATGTGCGCTTGAGAAAAAGGTGAACTTCATTGTTTTGGGATGAAATGTCCTATAGATATCAATTAGGTCTAACTGGTCTATTGTATCGTTTAAAGTTTGTGTTTCCTTGTTAATTTTCTGTTTAGTTGATCTATCCATAGGTGTAAGTGGGGTATTAAAGTCTCCCACTATTATTGTGTTATTGTTAATTTCTCCTTTCATACTTGTTAGCATTTGTCTTACGTACTGTGGTGCTCCCGTGTTGGGTGCATATATATTTATAATTGTTATATCTTCTTCTTGGATTGATCCTTTGATCATTATGTAGTGACCTTCTTTGTCTCTTTTCACAGCTTTTTTTAAAGTCTATTTTATCTGATATGAGTATTGCTACTCCTGCTTTCTTTTGGTCCCTATTTGCATGGAAAATCTTTTTCCAGCCCTTCACTTTCAGTCTGTATGTGTCCCCTGTTTTGAGGTGGGTCTCCTGTAGACAACATATGTAGGGGTCTTGTTTTTGTATCCATTCAGCCAGTCTTTGTCTTTTGGTTGGGGCATTCAACCCATTTACATTTAAGGTAATTACTGATAAGTATGATCCCGTTGCCATTTACTTTATTGTTTTGGGTTCGAGTTTATACACCGTTTTTGTGTTTCCTATCTAGAGAATATCCTTTAGTATTTGTTGGAGGGCTGGTTTGGTGGTGCAGAATTCTCTCAGCTTTTGCTTGTCTGAAAAGCTTTTGATTTCTCCTTCATACTTGAATGAGATCCTTGCTGGGTACAATAATCTGGGCTGTAGGTTATTTTCTTTCATCATTTTAAGTATGTCTTGCCATTCCCTCCTGGCTTGAAGAGTTTCTATTGAAAGATCAGCTGTTATCCTTATGGGAATTCCCTTGTGTGTTATTTGTTGTTTTTCCCTTGCTGCTTTTAATATTTGTTCTTTGTGTTTGATCTTTGTTAATTTGATTAATATGTGTCTTGGGGTGTTTCGCCTTGGGTTTATCCTGTTTGGGACTCTCTGGGTTTCTTGGACTTGAGTGATTATTTCCTTCCCCATTTTAGGGAAGTTTTCCACTATTATCTCCTCAAGTATTTTCTCATGGTCTTTCTTTTTGTCTTCTTCTTCTGGAACCCCTATGATTCGAATGTTCAAGCGTTTAATATTGTCCTGGAGGTCTCTGAGATTGTCCTCATTTCTTTTAATTCATTTTTCTTTTATCCTCTCTGATTCATTTATTTCTACCATTCTATCTTCTAATTCACTAAACCTATCTTCTGCCTCTGTTATTCTACTATTTGTTGCCTCCAGAGTGTTTTTAATTTCCTTTATTGAATTATTCATTATATATTGACTCTTTTTTATTTCTTCTAGGTCCTCGTTAAACCTTTCTTGCATCTTCTCAATCCTTGTCTCCAGGCTATTTATCTGTGATTCCATTTTAGTTTCAAGATTTTGGATTAATTTCACTATCATTATTCGGAATTCTTTATCAGGTAGATTCCCTATCTCTTCCTCTTTTGTTTGGTTTGGTGGGCATTTATCCTGTTCCTTTATCTGCTGAGTATTCCTCTGTCTCTTCATCTTGTTTAAATTGCTGAGTTTGGGGTGTCCTTTCTGTATTCTGGCAGTTTGTGGAGTTCTCTTTATTGTGGCATTTCCTCACTGTGTGTGGGTTTGTACAAGTGGTTTGTCAAGGTTTCCTGGTTAGGGAAGCTTGTGTAGGTGTTCTGGTGGGTGGAGCTGTATTTCTTCTCTCTGGAGTGCAATGAAATGTCCAGTAGTGAGTTATGAGATGTCTATAGTTTTGGGGTGACTTTGGGCAGCCTGTATCTTGAAGCTCAGGGCTGTGTTCCTTTGTTGCTGGAGAATTTGCTTTGTATGTCTTGCCCTGGAACTTATTGGCCCTTGTGTGGTGCTTGGTTTCAGTGTCGGTATGGAGGCATTTGATGAGCTCCTGTCAATTAATGTTCCTTGGAGTCAGGAGTTCCCTGGAGTCAGGGTTTGGACTTAAGTCTCCTGCTTCCGGTTATCAGTCTTATTTTTACAGTAGTTTCAAAACTTCTCCTTCTATACAGCACCATTGATAAAACATCTACATTAAAGATGAAAAGTTTCTCTACGATGAGGGTCACTCAGAGAGGTTCACAGGGTTACATGGAGAAGAGAAGAGGGAGGAGGGAGTTAGAAGTGACCCAAATGAGATGAGGTGAATCAATAATGGAGAGAGTGGGGTAGCCAGTAGTCACTTCCTTATGTGCACTCCACATCTGGACCACTCAGAGATGTTCACGGAGTTATACAGAGAAGAGAAGAAGGAGGAAGGTGACAGAGGTGGCCAGAAGGATAAAAGGGGGGAATGAAAAGGAGGGAGACAGATCCAGCCAGTAATCAGTTTCCTAAGTGTTCTCAACCGTCTGGAACACACAGAAATTCACAGAGTTGGGTAGAGTAGAGGGGTTAGGGAGGAGACACAGGCGACCTGGTGGAGAAAAAGGAGAGTCTAAAGGGAGAGAGAGCAGTCAAGCCAGTATTCTTGCTCCCTAGTGAAAAATGGGTCCTGAAGATTGGGTTCTTAAAGGTACAAAATTGGTAACAAATACATAAAAGCAAAAATTAAAAATCTAGAGTAGAGTTTGGAATTTCAAAAATACGATGTTAAAGAAAAGAAGAAGGAAAAGAAAGAGAGAAAAAACAAACAAACAAAAACAAACAAGGTCGTGAAAATTGTAAAGAAAGTACAGGTACAAAATTGATAACTAATACCAAAAAGCAAAAATTAAAAATCTAGAGTAGAGTTTGGAATTTCAAAAATACACTGTTAAAAAAAAAGAAGAAGAAGAAAAATAAAGAGAGAAAACAGACAAACAAAAACAAACAATGTCACAAAAATTATAAAGAAAATACAGGTACAAAATTGATATTATTCAGATATACAATGTTATATAGAAGAAGAAGAGAAAGAAACAGAGAAGAAAAAAAGAAGTCACAGAAATTATATAAAAAAAAAAACTATAGGTACAAAATTGATAACAAGTACCAAAAAGCGAAAATTAAAAATCTAGAGTAGAGTTTGGAATTTCAAAAATACAATGTTAAAGAAAAGAAAAGAAAAAAAAAAAAAAAAACAAGGTCAAAAATTTATAAAATATATATATATGAAGTTTGCTGAAGAAGAAAAAAATAGGGTCTTTTCTTTTTTTTGCAAAGTAATAGGTTATAATAGTGAAAATTAAAGGAACAATAGAGGACTTAATTTTTTTTTTTTTAACTAAAAAAAAAAAAGAAAGAATGATCGTAAAAATAATAAAAATATATCTAGGACTTTCTTGGTGTTGTTTTGGGTTCAGTTCATTTTTGGCTAGTTCCTTGGTCAGACTTATATTTCTCAAGATCTATAGGCCCCTTCCTATGTAGTCCGTAGTAACTACAGGGTTTTGGTCTATTGCCTGTAGCTTCCAAGGCGTTTCCATCTGTTATATCTTTTTCTGTTTGCTAGTCTCTTCAGTATCTGGTTTCCACCCTGACACAAAGGGGACAGTGGAGGACACTTTTTTTTTTTTTTTAGGCTTACTTGTTCAGTCGCGCTGTGGGGAGGGAGGGAGGAATGCTGCAAACAAATAACACTGGCGTGGGCTCGCAGTGCCTCAGCCACCCCGGGTCTGCCCCCGCTCACGGCGCATGTAGCCACCCTGCCCACACTGCTCGGGCTCTAGGTTGTTCCGCTGGGAACAATCCGAGGCCGGCCCTGGGTTGCATGCACCTCCCAGGTCCAAGCCGCTCAGGTTCAGGCACTCGGGTAGTCCTCAGAGGCGCAGACTTAGTTGGGCCTGCGTTTTGTGCTCTTCCCAGGTCCGAGCAGCTCAGGTGATGAGGTGTTTGGTGAGCGCCAATGCTGCGACTTAACGCCTCCCCGCCACTCGGTTATCTGGGTGTAAAACCGGCGCACCTTCTCAGGCAGATGTTGACCGTCCAGACCCCCAAGAAGTTTTAGTTAGCAAAGAAGCCTGCTTACAGTTTTATAGATAATGTCTCTCTGGGGCTGCGATTGCCCCCTTCCGGCTCTTGCTGCCTGTCACCGGAGGGGGAAGGTCTGCAGCCGGCTATCTCTGTTCAGTCCTTTGTTCCATGCGCGGGCCTGGCGGTCTTAGGTTAGGACTGGCTTTTCGCGTGGTAGGTATCCCACAGTCTGGTTTGCTAGCCCAAATTATTTCGCTCAGATAGCGCTCAGGGTATTCAGGCCAGATTCTTACTCTCAGCGATGCAGCATGCGCCGCGCCTCCCTGCCCAGCTCCCACTTGCTAATGGCGGATGCAGGCGTCTGTGCTGCTTCTCCGCTGGGGGAGTTACCGTAGGGCTCTCAATCTGCGAGTTGTAATTGTTTATTTATTTTTTTCTCCCTGTTATGTTGCCCTCTGTGCTTCCAAAGCTCGGCACAGATTCAGCAGTGAGAAGGTTTCCTGGTGTTTGGAAACTTCTCTCTTTTTAAGATTCCCTTCCCGGGACGGAGCTCCATCCCTTCCTCTTTTGTCTCTTTTTTTTGTCTTTAATATTTTTTCCTACCTCCTTTCGAAGAGTTGGGTTGCTTTTCTGGGTGCCTGATGTCCTCTGCCGGCATTCAGAAGTTGTTTTGTGGAATTTACTCGACGTTTAAATGCTCTTTTGATGAATTTGTGGGGGAGAAAGTGTTCTCCCCGTCCTACTCCTCCACCATCTTGGCTCCTCCCCCCTAAGCCAACTTTTTCACTCTACACTTTCACTTTCATCAAGAGGCTTTTGAGTTCCTCTTCACTTTGTGCCATAAGGGTGGTGTCATCTGCATATCTGAAGTTATTGATGTTTCTCCCGGCAATCTTGATTCCAGCTTGTGTTTCTTCCAGTCCAGGGTTTCTCATGATGTACTCTGCATATAAGTTAAATAAACAGGGTGACAATATACGGTCTTGACGAACTCCTTTTGCTATTTGGAACCAGTCTGTTGTTCCATGTCCAATTCTAACTGTTGCTTCCTGACTTGCATACAGGTTTCTCAAGAGGCAGATCAGGTGGTCTGGTATTCCTATCTCTTTCAGAGTTTTCACAGTTTATTGTGATCTGCACAATCAAAGCCTTTGGCATTGTTAATAAAAAATAAATATAGACGTTTTCCTGGAATTCTCTTGCTTTTTAGGTGATCCAGTGGATGTTGGCAGTTTGATCTCTTGCTCATCTGCGTTTCTTAAAACCAGCTTCACATCTGGAAGTTCATGGTTCACCTATTGCTGAAGCCTGGCTTGAAGAATTTTGAGCATTGCTTTACTAGTGTGTGGGATGAAAGCAAATTTGTGGTAGTTGGAGCATTCTTTGGTATTGCGTTTCTTAGGGATTGGAATGAAAAGTGACTTTTCCAGTCCTGTGACAACTCCTGAGTTTTCAAAATTTGCTGGCATATTGAGTGCAGCACTTTAAAAGCACCATCTTTACGATTTGAACTAGCTCAACTGGAATTCCATCACCTCCACTAGCTTTGTTCGTAGTGATGCTTTCTAAGGCCCACTTGACTTCACATTCCAGGATGTCTGGCTCTAGGTGAAGTGATCACACCATCATGATTATCTGAGTTGTGAAGATCTTTTTTGTATAGTTCTTCTGTGTATTCTTGCCACCTCTTCTTAATATCTTCTGCTTCTATTAGGTCCATACCATTTCTGTCCTTTATTGAGCCCATCTTTGCATGAAATATTCCCTCGGTTTCTCTAATTTTCTTGAAGAGATCTCTAGTCTTTCCCATTCTATTGTTTTCCTCTATTTCTTTGCACTGATCACTGAAGAAGGCTTTCTTATATCTCCTTTCTATTCTTTGGAACTCTGCATTTACATGGGTATGTCTTTCCTTTTTTTTTCACTTCTCTTCTTTTCACAGCTATTTGTAAGTCCTCCTCAGACAGCCATTTTGCTATGTTGCATTTCTTTAATTGGGGATAGTCTTGATCACTGTCTTCTGTATGTCATGGCCCTCTGTCCCATAGTTCATCAGGCACTCTATCTTTATCTTAGTCATCTTATCCCCAAACCTGTCATGGTGTCTGACACACAATAAGTATTCAATACGTATTTGTGGACTTAATACCTATTGATAGCATTTTAAACTTCCCCAACTTGCATTTAGTTTCAAAAGGAGAAATCAAATCCAATAAGTTAAATGCCAGAAAGCAGAAACTAGGAGGCTTTATACAACTTTTCCAAATTCTTCATATTGCTCCACTTCAGGTGTTTACCAAGTGAATAAGGAAATTAAAAAGCAGCTACAAGCTGTTTTAATAGTCAGACTTGAATTCAATTTGGAATCAGGACAGAGATATATTATTTTTGAAGGTCCTTAACTGAAAAGAATGGAAAATATGTTAAATAAAACTCAGAATAAATTATAGTCTGATATGTGCTGTTTTGAAAGAGAAAACAAACAATAGCATCTTAATAATGTCTAATAATTCCCACAGCATAGGGACATGAAAAATATTCATTCTGATAGACAACATTTCAATTTTGGTTCTTGTCCTTCAACATGATAAAAAGAGCACCCTCTGAATGTCCTATTTTTAAGAGTGAACTGTGCAGAAGGGATCTTAATTCAGAATATTCAAGTTCAAATCATGAGTCATCTTCTCCATTTCAATCACAATTCTGGTATACTTTTTTGTTGGCTAAAATGAATATTTCTTACTGTAGGAAAAAAAATAATCTAAGCAAATTGGCACACTCACTTTCAAAAACTTAAACCAAACACATTTTGGTACCAACATAAACAGGCTTACCCAACTTTGCACTGTCTTTCAAGACAACAAAATGGCTTTTCTTAAAACTCCTTAACCGTATTATGAAATATCACATATCACAAATCCATACTACATTATTTTGATTGTAAGAAGCCAGTTCAAATATTTAATGTGGATAATTCTGAAGAGCAAAATTCTCTCCAGGGAGCAACATGATGACCATAGCTGCCTGCCAGGTAGGATCCCAGCTGTGAAACTAAATCCAATCCCCACGTGACCTCCAGAATGTTCTTGCCCTTTTCAGCTTTCAGTTGTTCACGGCTCTCTAGTACCTTCAGAAGAAAGGACAGACCAAGAAGCCCTTTCAAGGTTTTTTTTTTATATATAATTTCTGTGACTGTCTTTTTTTCTTCTCTGTTCTTTCTCTTCTTCTTCTATATAACATTGTATACTGAATAATATCAATTTTGTACCTGTATTTTCCTTTATAATTTTTGTGACATTGTTTGTTTTGTTTGTTCTGTTTTCTCTCTTTATTTTCTTCTTCTTTCTTTTTTTTAACAGTGTATTTTGAAATTCCAACTCTACTCTAGATTTTTAATTTTTGCTTTTTGGTATTAGTTATCAATTTTGTACCTGTACTTTCTTTACAATTTTCAGCGACCTTGTTTGTTTTTGTTTGTTTGTTTTTTCTCTCTTTCTTTTCCTTCTTCTTTTCTTTAACATCGTATTTTTGAAATTCCAAACTCTACTCTAGATTTTTAATTTTTGCTTTTATGTATTTGTTACCAATTTTGTACCTTTAAGAACCCAATCTTCAGGACCCATTTTTCACTAGGGAGCAAGAATACTGGCTTGACTGCTCTCTCTCCCTTTAGACTCTCCTTTTTCTCCACCAGGTCGCCTGTGTCTCCTCCCTAACCCCTCTACTCTACCCAACTCTGTGAATTTCTGTGTGTTCCAGACGGTTGAGAACACTTAGGAAACTGATTACTGGCTGGATCTGTCTCCCTCCTTTTCATTCCCCCCTTTTATCCTTCTGGCCACCTCTGTCACCTTCCTCCTTCTTCTCTTCTCTGTATAACTCCGTGAACATCTCTGAGTGGTCCAGTTGTGGAGTGCACATAAGGAAGTGACTACTGGCTACCCCACTCTCTCCATTATTGATTCACCTCATCTCATTTGGGTCACTTCTAACTCCCTCCTCCCTCTTCTCTTCTCCATGTAACCCTGTGAACCTCTCTGAGTGACCCTCATCGTAGAGAAACTTTTCATCTTTAATGTAGATGTTTTATCAATGGTGCTGTATAGAAGGAGAAGTTTTGAAACTACTGTAAAAATAAGACTGATAACCGGAAGCAGGAGACTTAAGTCCAAACCCTGACTCCAGGGAACTCCTGACTCCAAGGAACATTAATTGACAGGAGCTCATCAAATGCCTCCATACCGACACTGAAACCAAGCACCACACAAGGGCCAATAAGTTCCAGGGCAAGACATACAAAGCAAATTCTCCAGCAACAAAGGAACACAGCCCTGAGCTTCAAGATACAGGCTGCCCAAAGTCACCCCAAAACTATAGACATCTCATAACTCACTACTGGACATTTCATTGCACTCCAGAGAGAAGAAATACAGCTCCACCCACCAGAACACCTACACAAGCTTCCCTAACCAGGAAACCTTGACAAACCACCTGTACAAACCCACACACAGTGAGGAAATGCCACAATAAAGAGAACTCCACAAACTGCCAGAATACAGAAAGGACACCCCAAACTCAGCAATTTAAACAAGATGAAGAGACAGAGGAATACTCAGCAGATAAAGGAACAGGATAAATGCCCACCAAACCAAACAAAAGAGGAAGAGATAGGGAATCTACCTGATAAAGAATTCCGAATAATGATAGTGAAATTAATCCAAAATCTTGAAACTAAAATGGAATCACAGATAAATAGCCTGGAGACAAGGATTGAGAAGATGCAAGAAAGGTTTAACAAGGACCTAGAAGAAATAAAAAAGAGTCAATATATAATGAATAATTCAATAAAGGAAATTAAAAACACTCTGGAGGCAACAAATAGTAGAATAACAGAGGCAGAAGATAGGTTTAGTGAATTAGAAGATAGAATGGTAGAAATAAATGAATCAGAGAGGATAAAAGAAAAATGAATTAAAAGAAATGAGGACAATCTCAGAGACCTCCAGGACAATATTAAACGCTTGAACATTCGAATCATAGGGGTTCCAGAAGAAGAAGACAAAAAGAAAGACCATGAGAAAATACTTGAGGAGATAATAGTGGAAAACTTCCCTAAAATGGGGAAGGAAATAATCACTCAAGTCCAAGAAACCCAGAGAGTCCCAAACAGGATAAACCCAAGGCGAAACACCCCAAGACACATATTAATCAAATTAACAAAGATCAAACACAAAGAACAAATATTAAAAGCAGCAAGGGAAAAACAACAAATAACACACAAGGGAATTCCCATAAGGATAACAGCTGATCTTTCAATAGAAACTCTTCAAGCCAGGAGGGAATGGCAAGACATACTTAAAATGATGAAAGAAAATAACCTACAGCCCAGATTATTGTACCCAGCAAGGATCTCATTCAAGTATGAAGGAGAAATCAAAAGCTTTTCAGACAAGCAAAAGCTGAGAGAATTCTGCACCACCAAACCAGCCCTCCAACAAATACTAAAGGATATTCTCTAGACAGGAAACACAAAAACGGTGTATAAACTCGAACCCAAAACAATAAAGTAAATGGCAACGGGATCATACTTATCAGTAATTACCTTAAACGTAAATGGGTTGAATGCCCCAACCAAAAGACAAAGACTGGCTGAATGGATACAAAAACAAGACCCCTACATATGTTGTCTACAGGAGACCCACCTCAAAACAGGGGACACATACAGACTGAAAGTGAAGGGCTGGAAAAAGATTTTCCATGCAAATAGGGACCAAAAGAAAGCAGGAGTAGCAATACTCATATCAGATAAAATAGACTTTAAAACAAAGCTGTGAAAAGAGACAAAGAAGGTCACTACATAATGATCAAAGGATCAATCCAAGAAGAAGATATAACAATTATAAATATATATGCACCCAACACGGGAGCACCACAGTACGTAAGACAAATGCTAACAAGTATGAAAGGAGAAATTAACAATAACACAATAATAGTGGGAGACTTTAATACCCCACTTACACCTATGGATAGATCAACTAAACAGAAAATTAACAAGGAAACACAAACTTTAAACGATACAATAGACCAGTTAGACCTAATTGATATCTATAGGACATTTCATCCCAAAACAATGAAGTTCACCTTTTTCTCAAGCGCACATGGAACCTTCTCCAGGATAGATCACATCCTGGGCCATAAAGCTAGCCTTGGTAAATTCAAAAAAATAGAAATCATCCCAAGCATTTTTTCTGACCACAATGCAGTAAGATTAGATCTCAATTACAGGAGAAAAACTATTAAAAATTCCAACATATGGAGGCTGAACAACACAATGCTGAATAACCAACAAATCACAGAAGAAATCAAAAAAGAAATCAAAATTTGCATAGAAACGAATGAAAACACAACAACCCAAAACCTGTGGGACACGGTAAAAGCAGTCCTAAGGGGAAAGTTCATAGCAATACAGGCACACCTCAAGAAACAAGAAAAAAGTCAGATAAATAACCTAACTCTACACCTAAAGCAACTAGAAAAGGAAGAAATGAAGAACCCCAGGGTTAGTAGAAGGAAAGAAATCTTAAAAATTAGAGCAGAAATAAATGCAAAAGAAACAAAAGAGACCATAGCAAAAATCAACAAAACCAAAAGCTGGTTCTTTGAAAGGATAAATAAAATTGACAAACCATTAGCCAGACTCATCAAGAAACAAAGGGAACAAGAATCAAATCAACAAAATTAGAAACGAAAATGGAGAGATCACAACAGAAATACAAAGGATCATAAGAGACTACTATCAACAATTATATGCCAATAAAATGGACAACGTGGAAGAAATGGACAAATTCTTAGAAAAGTACAACTTTCCAAAACTCGACCAGGAAGAAATAGAAAATCTTAACAGACCCATCACAAGCATGGAAATTGAAACTGTAATCAAAAATCTTCCAGCAAACAAAAGCCCCGGTCCAGACGGCTTCACAGCTGAATTCTACCAAAAATTTAGAGAAGAGCTGACACCTATCCTGCTCAAACTCTTCCAAAAAATTGCAGAGGAAGGTAAACTTCCAAACTCATTCTATGAGGCCACCATCACCCTCATACCAAAACCTGACAAAGATGCCACAAAAAAAGAAAACTACAGGCCAATATCACTGATGAACATAGATGCAAAAATCCTTAACAAAATTCTAGCAATCAGAATCCAACAACACATTAAAAAGATCATACACCATGACCAAGTGGGCTTTATCCCAGGGATGCAAGGATTCTTCAATATCCGCAAATCAATCAATGTAAGACACCACATTAACAAATTGAAAAATAAAAACCATATGATTATCTCAATAGATGCAGAGAAAGCCTTTGACAAAATTCAACATCCATTTATGATAAAAACTCTCCAGAAAGCAGGAATAGAAGGAACATACCTCAACATAATAAAAGCTATATATGACAAACCCACAGCAAACATTATCCTCAATGGTGAAAAATTGAAAGCATTTCCTCTAAAGTCAGGAACAAGACAAGGGTGCCCACTTTCACCATTACTATTCAACATAGTTTTGGAAGTTTTGGCCACAGCAATCAGAGCAGAAAAAAAAATAAAAGGAATCCAAATTGGAAAAGAAGAAGTAAAACTCTCACTATTTGCAGATGACATGATCCTGTGCATAGAAAACCCTAAAGACTCCACCAGAAAATTACTAGAACTAATCAATGACTATAGTAAAGTTGCAGGATATAAAATCAACACACAGAAATCCCTTGCATTCCTATACACTAATAATGAGAAAACAGAAAGAGAAATTAAGGAAACAATTCCATTCACCATTGCAACGGAAAGAATAAAATACTTAGGAATATATCTACCTAAAGAAACTAAAGACCTATATATAGAAAACTATAAAACACTGGTGAAAGAAATCAAAGAGGACACTAATAGATGGAGAAATATACCATGTTCATGGATTGGAAGAATCAATATAGTGAAAATGAGTATACTACCCAAAGCAATTTATAGATTCAACGCAATCCCTATCAAGCTACCAACAGTATTCTTCACAGACCTAGAACAAATAATTTCACAATTTGTATGGAAAAACAAAAAACCTCGAATAGCCAAAGTGATCTTGACAAAGAAGAATGGAACTGGAGGAATCAATCTACCTGACTTCAGGCTCTACTACAAAGCCACAGTTATCAAGACAGTATGGTACTGGCACAAAGACAGAAATATTGATCAATGGAATAAAATAGAAAGCCCAGAGATAAATCCACCCACATATGGACACCTTATCTTTGACAAAGGAGGCAAGAATATACAATGGATTAAAGACAATCTCTTTAACAAGTGGTGCTGGGAAATCTGGTCAACCACGTGTAAAAGAATGAAACTAGACCACTTTCTAACACCATACACAAAAATAAACTCAAAATGGATTAAAGATCTAAATGTAAGACCAGAAACTATAAAACTCCTAGAGGAGAACATAGGCAAAACACTCTCTGACATACATCACAGCAGGATCCTCTATGACCCACCTCCCAGAATATTGGAAATAAAAGCAAAAATAAACAAATGGGACCTAATTAACCTTAAAAGCTTCTGCACATCAAAGGAAACTATTAGCAAGGTGAAAAGACAGCCTTCAGAATGGGAGAAAATAATAGCAAATGAAGCAACTGACAAACAACTAATCTCAAAAATATACAAGCAACTCCTACAGCTCAACTCCAGAAAAATAAATGACCCAATCAAAAAATGGGCCAAAGAACTAAATAGACATTTCTCCAAAGAAGACATACAGATGGCTAACAAACACATGAAAAGATGCTCAACATCACTCATTATCAGAGAAATGCAAATCAAAACCACTATGAGGTACCATTTCACACCAGTCAGAATGGCTGCGATCCAAAAGTCTACAAATAATAAGTGCTGGAGAGGGTGTGGAGAAAAGGGAACCCTCTTACACTGTTGGTGGGAATGCAAACTAGTACAGCCACTATGGAGAACAGTGTGGAGATTCCTTAAAAAACTGGAAATAGAACTGCCTTATGATCCAGCAATCCCACTGCTGGGCATACACACTGAGGAAACCAGAAGGGAAAGAGACACGTGTACCCCATTGTTCATCGCAGCACTGTTTATAATAGCCAGGACATGGAAGCAACCTAGATGTCCATCAGCAGATGAATGGATAAGAAAGCTGTGGTACATATACACAATGGAGTATTACTCAGTCATTAAAAAGAATACATTTGAATCAGTTCTAATGAGGTGGATGAAACTGGAGCCTATTGTACAGAGTGAAGTAAGCCAGAAGGAAAAACATAAATACAGTATACTAACGCATATATATGGAATTTAGAAAGATGGTAACAATAACCTGGTGTACGAGACAGCAAAAGAGACACTGATGTATAGAACAGTCTTATGGATTCTGTGGGAGAGGGAAAGGGTGGGAAGATTTGGGAGAGTGACATTGAAACATGTAGAATATCATGTAAGAAACGAGTTGCCAGTCCAGGTTCGATGCGTGATACTGGATGCTTGGGGCTGGTGCACTGGGACGACCCAGAGGGATGGTGTGGGGAGGGAGGAGGGAGGAGGGTTCAGGATGGGGAACACATGTATGCCTGTGGCGGATTCATTTTGATATTTGGCAAAACTAATACAATTATGTAAAGTTTAAAAATAAAATAAAATTTAAAAAAAAAAAAAAAGAAAAAGTTGGCTTAAAGCTCAACATTCAGAAAACGAAGATCATGGCATCCAGTCCCATCACTTCATGGGAATAGATGGGGAAACAGTGGAAACAGTGTCAGACTTTATTTTTCTGGGCTCCAAAATCACTGCAGATGGTGACCGCAGCCATGAAATTAATAGACGCTTACTCCTTGGAACGGAGAAGGAAATGGCACCCCACTCCAGTACTCTTGCCTGGAAAATCCCATGGACGGAGGAGCCTGGTGGGCTGCTGTCCATGGGGTCGCTAAGAGTCAGATATGACTGAGTGACTTCACTTTCACTTTTCACTTTCATGCATTGGAGAAGGAAATGGCAACCCACTCCAGTGTTCTTGCCTAGAGAATCCCAGGGACGGGGGAGCCTGATGGGCTGCCGTCCATGGGGTCACACAGACTCAGACACGGCTGAAGTGACTTAGCAGCAGCAGCAGCAGCACTCCTTGGAAGGAAAGTTATGACCAACCTAGATAGCATATTCAAAAGCAGAGACATTACTTTGCAACAAAGGTTCGTCTCGTCAAGGCTATGGTTATTCCTGTGGTCATGTATGGATGTGAGAGTTGGACTGTGAAGAAGGCTGAGCACCGAAGAATTGATGCTTTTGAACTGTGGTGTTGGAGAAGACTCTTGAGAGTCCCTTGGACTGCAAGGAGATCCAACCTGTCCATTCTGAAGGAGATCAGCCCTGGGATTTCTTTGGAAGAAATGATGCTAAAGCTGAAACTCCAATACTTTGGCCACCTCATGCGAAGAGTTGACTCATTGGAAAAGACTCTGATGCTGGGAGGGATTGGGGGCAGGAGGAAGAAGGGGATGAGATGGCTGGATGGCATCACTGACTCGATGAACGTGAGTCTGAGTGAACTCCAGGAGTTGGTGATGGACAGGGATGCCTGGCGTGCTGTGATTCATGGGGTCGCAAAGAGTTGGACACGACTGAGCGACTGATTTGATCTGATAGAGGCCCAAGAACAAGAACTGTATAGAGGACTTCCCATATAAATATATACAAACAAAAAGAGAGTAGAGTGGAATATTAAAATGTTTAAAGAAAATGGACACCAATCTAATATTTTATATCCAGTAAAATTATTCTTTAATACTGAAGAGGATATATTGTCTGATTCATTGAACGAGAAGGAATTTATCTCCAACAGGTTTGTCCTGCTAGTAACATGAAAAGTTCTTCAAGGTGAGGAGAGATGATTTGGGTCATAAGTTTAGATCTATGTAAGGAAAGCAACCATCAGAAAAGGAATACATGAAGGGAAAATAAAATATTTTAAGTCTTCTTCATAGATCTGTTATATAACTGTTCAAAGTAGTAATGCCAACAATTTATTAGGTGATTATAGCATACAGATAAGTGAAAAGAATGAGAGCAATGTTATAAGGGACAGGAAGGAAGAATTGGGTACATCTGTTATGTAACCTTCATTATCCATGAAATGCTGTAGTGTTATTTGAAAGGTGAATTGGATCAGTAGTAAATATATATTGCAAACTCTTGGGCAACCACTATATTATTCAGGAAGTGCATTACACTTCAGTGGATGAGGAAAAATTGAAATGAATTCACGGCAAAATCTCTAAATCACTAAAACATACAGGCAATTTTAAAAGAACGTGTAGTTAATATTTAACCAAAAGCAAGAGGAAAAGAAATCAATTTATGGAAAGAGAAAGAGATTTGTAAAATGACGTGAGGATCTCCAGTCTGATATACAGATGAATAAAAAATAGACCTGTTTGCAACATTCATTCATAAAAAGAATTGCCCTAGCATTTAAGCCTTCTACATTAAAAACACCAGCAGCACAGTGACCACAGGTGGCATAGTTGAGGGTGAGACATACTTGGTAATGGCAAAACTGTGGTCTTAGCTTATGAAACTGATTGAGGAGAATAGACAATTCAGAAAGTACACGTAAGAATGCATTACAAATATTCAAAACTCCTACTTCCTGGTGAAAGTTTATTTTGTTTTTGTTTCTTCAGTTCAGTTCAGTCGCTCAACTTTGGCCGACTCTTTCTGACCCCATGAACCGCAGCACGCCAGGCCTCCCTGTCCATCACAAACTCCCGGAGTCCACCCAAACCTGTGTCCATTGAGTCCATGATGCCATCCAACCATCTCATCTTCTGTCGTCCCCTTCTCCTCCTGCCCTCAATCTTTCTCAGCATCAGGATCTTTTCCAATGAGTCAGCTCTTTGCATAAGGTGGCCAAAGTATTGGGGTTTCAGCTTCAACATCAGTCCTTCCAATGAACACCCAGGAATAATCTCCTTTAGAATGGACTGGTTGGATCTCCTTGCAGACCAAGGGACTCTCAAGAGTCTTCTCCAACACCACAGTTCAAAAGCATCTTTATAGTCCAACTCTCACATCCATACATGACTACGGGAAAAATGATAGCCTTGACTAGATGGACCTTTGTTGACAAAGTAATGTCTCTACTTTTTAATATGCTGTCTAGGTTGGTCATAACTTTCCCTCCAAGGAGTGTCTTTTTGTTTCATTGCTTCAGTCTCCATCTGCAGTGATTTTGGAGCCTCCAAAAATAAAGTCAGCCACAGTTTCCACCATTTCCCCAGCTATTTGCAATGAAGTGATGGGACTGGGTGCCATGATCTAAGTTTTCTGAATGTTGAGCTTTAAGCCAACTTTTTCACTCTCCTCTTTCCATTTCATCAAGAGGCTCTTTAGTTCTTCTTCACTTTCTGCCATAAGGGTGGTGTCATCTGCATATATGAGGTTATTGATATTTCTCCCAGCAATCTTGTT
The DNA here is from genome assembly GCF_002263795.3 of Bos taurus. NCBI lineage: Eukaryota > Metazoa > Chordata > Mammalia > Artiodactyla > Bovidae > Bos > Bos taurus. The sequence goes on from NW_020191531.1 coordinate 26,050, forward strand.
TCCAGCTTGTGCTTCCTCCAGCCAGGATTTCTCGTGATATACTCTGAATATAAGTTAAATAAGCAGGGTAACAATATACAGCCTTGACATACTCCTTTTCCTATTTGGAACCATTCTGTTGTTTCATGTCCAGTTCTAACTGTTGCTCCCTGATCTGCATACAGGTTTCTCAAGAGGCAGATCAGGTGGTCTGGTATGCCAATCTCTTTCAGAATTTTCCACAGTTTATTGTGATCCACACAGTCAAAGTCTTTGGCATAATCCATAAAGCAGAAATAGGTGTATTTCTGGAACTCTCTTGCTTTTTCCATTGTCCAGCGGATGTTAGCAATTTGATCTCTGGTTCCTCTGCCTTTTCTAAAGCCAGCTTGAACATCTGGAAGTTCACGGTTCATGTATTTGCTGAAGCCTGGCTTGGAGCATTTTAAGCACTATTTTAGTAGCCTGTGAGATGAGAGCAATTGTGCGCTAGTTTGAACATTCTTTGGCATTGCCTTTCTTTGGGATTATTCCTTACTGTTCAGTTCAGTTCAGTCACTCAGTCATGTCTGACTCTTTGGGACCCCATGAATTCCAGCACTCCAAGCTTCCCTGTCCATCACTAACTCCCAGAGTTCACTCAAACTCACGTCCATCGAGTCAGTGATTCCATCCAGCCATCTCATCCTCTCTCGTCCCCTTTTCCTCCTGCCCCCAATCCCTCCCAGCATCAGAGTCTTTTCCAGTGAGTCAACTCTTCACATGAGGTGGCCAAAGTACTGGAGTTTCAGCTTTAGCATCATTCCTTCCAAGGAACACCCAGGGCTGATCTTCTTTAGAATTGACTGGTTCCTTACTGTAAGTTTATTTAACAACTGAGATGAATAGAAATTATGACACAGAGTGTTTCCTCTTTTCATATTTTAAAATTTTCTACTTGGTCTGATTTGTGTTTCCCATTCAGAACAACTCTATTGTGGTCTCAGGCTTCCATGAGATTTTTTTACCTATTTTTTTTTACCTATGCGATTTTTACCATGAGATTTTTTTTACCTATTTTTATTGATGTGAATGTTTTTCCATATGTCTTTTTTTTTTTTTGCTTTTTATTTAGTTTGCAATTTGAAAGATGTTAAAGTCATCTTAAGTTAAAATAAGATAAGTTAAATAAATAAAATAAAATAAGTTAAGTTAAAATAAGATAAGTTAAGTTAAAATAAAGATAAGTTAAATAAATAAAATAAAATAAGTTAAGTTAAAATAAGATAAAATTAATTCATCCATTCCAGAAATATTTATGGATTTCCTACTTTGTGCCAAGGATTCTCCTGGGCACATCAGTTGGGACAATAGAGAAGAACTCCTGGTTTTGTGGAACTCTGTTGGAGAGAGTTAATATCATGCACGTTATGAAGCAGTCCTTTACTTAATCCTCTTGATAATTACATACTTTAAAAACATTTAACATAAGGAACTGAGCACTAGAGCAAGCAAATGACTTGTGAACATCACATATCCAAGAAAAATCAGGGCCAAATTTATAACCTAAGTTTCCATTTTACTTTCTAGATAACGTCAGGAAATGGCATTGTTCTTGTTACAGAATGATGATGCTACATTTGAGTGGAGAAAATTTCGAAAGCAAATGGGAAAATAACAAAGCAGAGCCCCAGTCCTGCCTGTTCAAAATTTTTAGGATTTAATGGGCAATCAATGATTTCGGATAAATCCTCTTTTCTCTTCCAGTATTTAGGGCAGACATATCATCTTAGATGCTGGAATCTGTGTGAGAGTCAGAATACTTAAGGCACTTAGATAAAATATTTTAGACAGGGCTTTGTTTATAGAGATCCTGACATAAATAGATGAATATTTATAGTGCATCTTAAGTCATAAGGAAAAAAGCCCTTAGGAACAAAACATATGAGAATGAAATAAAGCAGTACATCTTCTTACCATGTAAGGTCATGTTCTAATCAGAAAACAGTTTTTCTTATAATCTATCCCTTCCTGTGCATATGGATTCAGTTGAGTCTGACTCTCTGCGACCCCATGGACTGTAGCCCATCAGGCTCCTCTGTCCATGGGATTCTCCAGGCAAGAATACTGGAGTGAGTTGCCATTTCCTACTTCAGGGGATCTTCCCAATCCAGGGATTGAATCAGTATCTCTTACATCTCCTGCATTGGAAGCATATTCTTTACCACTGTCCGACTGGGAAGCACCACAATCCATCTCTTTGGAGCTATGCAATAAATATATATTTTAGAAGAATTATATAGCTTGTTATTATACAGTTAAATTCATCTCTATTTTTCTATAATTTCCCTCTTTGGGGAGAGAATTAGATAATAGTATGTTGACTACACACTGTAATTAATATCAATAAAAATAAAAATAAGCCAAACATTCCCAAAGCACGTTTTATTTTGACCTTGATGTAGTCTCTTCTTTTTGTTTTGTTTTATATGGTTTACCTTAAATGATTTCCTTCACTCATATGGATTTAACTGTCTACTATCTACTTTAGTAACTTCTGTTCTGAATTGTCTTCTGAGGTCTTTGGCCATATTTTTCAGCTACTAGCTGGATATCCCCAACTGAATGACACAGAGGCAATTGAAACACAATGGGACTGGAAGCACATTATCTTTTTCCATTCAAATTAATGTCCCTTCTTGTATTCACTTAAGCCAGTTAATGTCTCCACAATCTATACTCCATGTTCCAAGATAGGAAAATAGAAGTCATCCTTAGTTACTTATTGTTTTGAATCTCCCATTGTCAATATGTCTTGCCAATTCCATTCTCGTAACCCAGATGCACCCTCTCTAATACATCCACAATGCTTTAGTTCATGTAGTACTGGGAATTTTGAAATATTAACCTATCATAGTAATGATTTACCCACATGAGAACAACAGTGCCATTGGAAGGAGACACGCATGCAATTACTGATTCTGATAACTGACTATAAAATAATCTGAATACTTAGGTATCTGAGGATATAAGTGAAGTGACAGATAACAAAATGTTGTAGGTTCAGTGTATTACAGATCATAGAGTGATTGAGGAATGTTTTAGACTTTATTCTTTCCAATAACCACAACTCTTCCACAATTCCCATTTCCAAAAGCTAGGTGGTTACAGTTAAGGAATAAGACTGTGAAAGAGTCATCATTATTGGAAAGAATAAAGTCTTAGGAATATTGCCTATGAGAGTGGGCGGCTCAAGTATGTCTCACCCTCAACTATGCCACCTGTGGTCACTGTGCTGCTGGTGTTTTTAATGTAGAAGGCTTAAATGCTAGGGCAATTCTTTTTATGAATGAATGTTGCAAACAGGTCTATTTTTTATTCATCTGTATATCAGACTGGAGATCCTCACGTCATTTTACAAATCTCTTTCTCTTTCCATAAATTGATTTCTTTTCCTCTTGCTTTTGGTTAAATATTAACTACACGTTCTTTTAAAATTGCCTGTATGTTTTAGTGATTTAGAGATTTTGCCCTGAATTCATTTCAATTTTTCCTCATCCACTGAAGTGTAATGCACTTCCTGAATAATATAGTGGTTGCCCAAGAGTTTGCAATATATATTTACTACTGATCCAATTCACCTTTCAAATAACACTACAGCATTTCATGGATAATGAAGGTTACATAACAGATGTACCCAATTCTTCCTTCCTGTCCCTTATAACATTGCTCTCATTCTTTTCACTTATCTGTATGCTATAATCACCTAATAAATTGTTGGCATTACTACTTTGAACAGTTATATAATAGATCTATGAAGAAGACTTAAAATATTTTATTTTCCCTTCATGTATTCCTTTTCTGATGGTTGCTTTCCTTACATAGATCTAAACTTATGACCCAAATCATCTCTCCTCACCTTGAAGAACTTTTCATGTTACTAGCAGGACAAACCTGTTGGAGATAAATTCCTTCTCGTTCAATGAATCAGACAATATATCCTCTTCAGTATTAAAGAATAATTTTACTGGATATAAAATATTAGATTGGTGTCCATTTTCTTTAAACATTTTAATATTCCACTCTACTCTCTTTTTGTTTGTATATATTTATATGGGAAGTCCTCTATACAGTTCTTGTTCTTGGGCCTCTATCAGATCAGATCAGTCGCTCAGTCGTGTCCAACTCTTTGCGACCCCATGAATCACAGCACGCCAGGCATCCCTGTCCATCACCAACTCCTGGAGTTCACTCAGACTCACGTTCATCGAGTCAGTGATGCCATCCAGCCATCTCATCCCCTTCTTCCTCCTGCCCCCAATCCCTCCCAGCATCAGAGTCTTTTCCAATGAGTCAACTCTTCGCATGAGGTGGCCAAAGTATTGGAGTTTCAGCTTTAGCATCATTTCTTCCAAAGAAATCCCAGGGCTGATCTCCTTCAGAATGGACAGGTTGGATCTCCTTGCAGTCCAAGGGACTCTCAAGAGTCTTCTCCAACACCACAGTTCAAAAGCATCAATTCTTCGGTGCTCAGCCTTCTTCACAGTCCAACTCTCACATCCATACATGACCACAGGAATAACCATAGCCTTGACGAGACGAACCTTTGTTGCAAAGTAATGTCTCTGCTTTTGAATATGCTATCTAGGTTGGTCATAACTTTCCTTCCAAGGAGTGCTGCTGCTGCTGCTGCTAAGTCACTTCAGCCGTGTCTGAGTCTGTGTGACCCCATGGACGGCAGCCCATCAGGCTCCCCCATCCCTGGGATTCTCTAGGCAAGAACACTGGAGTGGGTTGCCATTTCCTTCTCCAATGCATGAAAGTGAAAAGTGAAAGTGAAGTCACTCAGTCATATCTGACTCTTAGCGACCCCATGGACAGCAGCCCACCAGGCTCCTCCGTCCATGGGATTTTCCAGGCAAGAGTACTGGAGTGGGGTGCCATTTCCTTCTCCGTTCCAAGGAGTAAGCGTCTTTTAATTTCATGGCTGCGGTCACCATCTGCAGTGATTTTGGAGCCCAGAAAAATAAAGTCTGACACTGTTTCCACTGTTTCCCCATCTATTCCCATGAAGTGATGGGACTGGATGCCATGATCTTCGTTTTCTGAATGTTGAGCTTTAAGCCAACTTTTTTTTTTTTTTAATTTTATTTTATTTTTAAACTTTACATAATTGTATTAGTTTTGCCAAATATCAAAATGAATCCGCCACAGGCATACATGTGTTCCCCATCCTGAACCCTCCTCCCTCCTCCCTCCCCACACCATCCCTCTGGGTCGTCCCAGTGCACCAGCCCCAAGCATCCAGTATCACGCATCGAACCTGGACTGGCAACTCGTTTCTTACATGATATTCTACATGTTTCAATGTCACTCTCCCAAATCTTCCCACCCTTTCCCTCTCCCACAGAGTCCATAAGACTGTTCTATACATCAGTGTCTCTTTTGCTGTCTCGTACACCAGGTTATTGTTACCATCTTTCTAAATTCCATATATATGCGTTAGTATACTGTATTTATGTTTTTCCTTCTGGCTTACTTCACTCTGTACAATAGGCTCCAGTTTCATCCACCTCATTAGAACTGATTCAAATGTATTCTTTTTAATGACTGAGTAATACTCCATTGTGTATATGTACCACAGCTTTCTTATCCATTCATCTGCTGATGGACATCTAGGTTGCTTCCATGTCCTGGCTATTATAAACAGTGCTGCGATGAACAATGGGGTACACGTGTCTCTTTCCCTTCTGGTTTCCTCAGTGTGTATGCCCAGCAGTGGGATTGCTGGATCATAAGGCAGTTCTATTTCCAGTTTTTTAAGGAATCTCCACACTGTTCTCCATAGTGGCTGTACTAGTTTGCATTCCCACCAACAGTGTAAGAGGGTTCCCTTTTCTCCACACCCTCTCCAGCACTTATTATTTGTAGACTTTTGGATCGCAGCCATTCTGACTGGTGTGAAATGGTACCTCATAGTGGTTTTGATTTGCATTTCTCTGATAATGAGTGATGTTGAGCATCTTTTCATGTGTTTGTTAGCCATCTGTATGTCTTCTTTGGAGAAATGTCTATTTAGTTCTTTGGCCCATTTTTTGATTGGGTCATTTATTTTTCTGGAGTTGAGCTGTAGGAGTTGCTTGTATATTTTTGAGATTAGTTGTTTGTCAGTTGCTTCATTTGCTATTATTTTCTCCCATTCTGAAGGCTGTCTTTTCACCTTGCTAATAGTTTCCTTTGATGTGCAGAAGCTTTTAAGGTTAATTAGGTCCCATTTGTTTATTTTTGCTTTTATTTCCAATATTCTGGGAGGTGGGTCATAGAGGATCCTGCTGTGATGTATGTCAGAGAGTGTTTTGCCTATGTTCTCCTCTAGGAGTTTTATAGTTTCTGGTCTTACATTTAGATCTTTAATCCATTTTGAGTTTATTTTTGTGTATGGTGTTAGAAAGTGGTCTAGTTTCATTCTTTTACACGTGGTTGACCAGATTTCCCAGCACCACTTGTTAAAGAGATTGTCTTTAATCCATTGTATATTCTTGCCTCCTTTGTCAAAGATAAGGTGTCCATATGTGTGTGGATTTATCTCTGGGCTTTCTATTTTATTCCATTGATCAATATTTCTGTCTTTGTGCCAGTACCATACTGTCTTGATAACTGTGGCTTTGTAGTAGAGCCTGAAGTCAGGTAGATTGATTCCTCCAGTTCCATTCTTCTTTCTCAAGATCACTTTGGCTATTCGAGGTTTTTTGTTTTTCCATACAAATTGTGAAATTATTTGTTCTAGGTCTGTGAAGAATAGTGTTGGTAGCTTGATAGGGATTGCGTTGAATCTATAAATTGCTTTGGGTAGTATACTCATTTTCACTATATTGATTCTTCCAATCCATGAACATGGTATATTTCTCCATCTATTAGTGTCCTCTTTGATTTCTTTCACCAGTGTTTTATAGTTTTCTATATATAGTCCTTTAGTTTCTTTAGGTAGATATATTCCTAAGTATTTTATTCTTTCGGTTGCAATGGTGAATGGAATTGTTTCCTTAATTTCTCTCTCTGTTTTCTCATTACTAGTGTATAGGAATGCAAGGGATTTCTGTGTGTTGATTTTATATCCTGCAACTTTACTATAGTCATTGATTAGTTCTAGTAATTTTCTGGTGGAGTCTTTAGGGTTTTCTATGCACAGGATCATGTCATCTGCAAATAGTGAGAGTTTTACTTCTTCTTTTCCAATTTGGATTCCTTTTATTTCTTTTTCTGCTCTGATTGCTGTGGCCAAAAATTCCAAAACTATGTTGAATAGTAATGGTGAAAGTGGGCACCCTTGTCTTGTTCCTGACTTTACAGGAAATGCTTTCAATTTTTCACCATTGAGGATAATGTTTGCTGTGGGTTTGTCATATATAGCTTTTATTATGTTGAGGTATGTTCCTTCTATTCCTGCTTTCTGGAGAGTTTTTTATCATAAATGGATGTTGAATTTTGTCAAAGGCTTTCTCTGCATCTATTGAGATAATCATATGGTTTTTATTTTTCAATTTGTTAATGTGGTGTCTTACATTGATTGATTCGCGGATATTGAAGAATCCTTGCATCCCTGGGATAAAGCCCACTTGGTCATGGTGTATGATCTTTTTAATGTGTTGTTGGATTCTGATTGCTAGAATTTTGTTAAGGATTTTTGCATCTATGTTCATCAGTGATATTGGCCTGTAGTTTTCTTTTTTTGTGGCATCTTTGTCAGGTTTTGGTATGAGGGTGATGGTGGCCTCATAGAATGAGTTTGGAAGTTTACCTTCCTCTGCAATTTTTTGGAAGAGTTTGAGCAGGATAGGTGTCAGCTCTTCTCTAAATTTTTGGTAGAATTCAGCTGTGAAGCCGTCTGGACCGGGGCTTTTGTTTGCTGGAAGATTTTTGATTACAGTTTCAATTTCCATGCTTGTGATGGGTCTGTTAAGATTTTCTATTTCTTCCTGGTCGAGTTTTGGAAAGTTGTACTTTTCTAAGAATTTGTCCATTTCTTCCACGTTGTCCATTTTATTGGCATATAATTGTTGATAGTAGTCTCTTATGATCCTTTGTATTTCTGTTGTGATCTCTCCATTTTTGTTTCTAATTTTGTTGATTTGATTCTTGTTCCCTTTGTTTCTTGATGAGTCTGGCTAATGGTTTGTCAATTTTATTTATCCTTTCAAAGAACCAGCTTTTGGTTTTGTTGATTTTTGCTATGGTCTCTTTTGTTTCTTTTGCATTTATTTCTGCTCTAATTTTTAAGATTTCTTTCCTTCTACTAACCCTGGGGTTCTTCATTTCTTCCTTTTCTAGTTGCTTTAGGTGTAGAGTTAGGTTATTTATTTGACTTTTTTCTTGTTTCTTGAGGTGTGCCTGTATTGCTATGAACTTTCCCCTTAGGACTGCTTTTACCGTGTCCCACAGGTTTTGGGTTGTTGTGTTTTCATTTTCATTCGTTTCTATGCAAATTTTGATTTCTTTTTTGATTTCTTTTGTGATTTGTTGGTTATTCAGCATTGCGTTGTTCAGCCTCCATATGTTGGAATTTTTAATAGTTTTTCTCCTGTAATTGAGATCTAATCTTACTGCATTGTGGTCAGAAAAGATGCTTGGAATGATTTCTATTTTTTTGAATTTACCAAGGCTAGCTTTATGGCCCAGGATGTGATCTATCCTGGAGAAGGTTCCATGTGCGCTTGAGAAAAAGGTGAAATTCATTGTTTTGGGATGAAATGACCTATAGATATCAATTAGGTCTAACTGGTCTATTGTATCGTTTAAAGTTTGTGTTTCCTTGTTAATTTTCTGTTTAGTTGATCTATCCATAGGTGTAAGTGGGGTATTAAAGTCTCCCACTATTATTGTGTTATTGTTAATTTCTCCTTTCATACTTGTTAGCATTTGTCTTACGTACTGTGGTGCTCCCGTGTTGGGTGCATATATATTTATAATTGTTATATCTTCTTCTTGGATTGATCCTTTGATCATTATGTAGTGACCTTCTTTGTCTCTTTTCACAGCCTTTGTTTTAAAGTCTATTTTATCTGATATGAGTATTACTACTCCTGCTTTCTTTTGGTCCCTATTTGCATGGAAAATCTTTTTCCAGCCCTTCACTTTCAGTCTGTATGTGTCCCCTGTTTTGAGGTGGGTCTCCTGTAGACAACATATGTAGGGGTCTTGTTTTTGTATCCATTCAGCCAGTCTTTGTCTTTTGGTTGGGGCATTCAACCCATTTACGTTTAAGGTAATTACTGATAAGTATGATCCCGTTGCCATTTACTTTATTGTTTGGGGTTCGAGTTTATACACCGTTTTTGTGTTTCCTGTCTAGAGAATATCCTTTAGTATTTGTTGGAGAGCTGGTTTGGTGGTGCAGAATTCTCTCAGCTTTTGCTTGTCTGAAAAGCTTTTGATTTCTCCTTCATACTTGAATGAGATCCTTGCTGGGTACAATAATCTGGGCTGTAGGTTATTTTCTTTCATCATTTTAAGTATGTCTTGCCATTCCCTCCTGGCTTGAAGAGTTTCTATTGAAAGATCAGCTGTTATCCTTATGGGAATTCCCTTGTGTGTTATTTGTTGTTTTTCCCTTGCTGCTTTTAATATTTGTTCTTTGTGTTTGATCTTTGTTAATTTGATTAATATGTGTCTTGGGGTGTTTCGCCTTGGGTTTATCCTGTTTGGGACTCTCTGGGTTTCTTGGACTTGGGTGATTATTTCCTTCCCCATTTTAGGGAAGTTTTCCACTATTATCTCCTCAAGTATTTTCTCATGGTCTTTCTTTTTGTCTTCTTCTTCTGGAACCCCTATGATTCAAATGTTGTAGCGTTTAATATTGTCCTGGAGGTCTCTGAGATTGTCCTCATTTCTTTTAATTCATTTTTCTTTTATCCTCTCTGATTCATTTATTTCTACCATTCTATCTTCTAATTCACTAAACCTATCTTCTGCCTCTGTTATTCTACTATTTGTTGCCTCCAGAGTGTTTTTAATTTCCTTTATTGCATTATTCATTATATATTGACTCTTTTTTATTTCTTCTAGGTCCTTGTTAAACCTTTCTTGCATCTTCTCAATCCTTGTCTCCAGGCTATTTATCTGTGATTCCATTTTAGTTTCAAGATTTTGGATTAATTTCACTATCATTATTCGGAATTCTTTATCAGGTAGATTCCCTATCTCTTCCTCTTTTGTTTGGTTTGGTGGGCATTTATCCTGTTCCTTTATCTGCTGAGTATTCCTCTGTCTCTTCATCTTGTTTAAATTGCTGAGTTTGGGGTGTCCTTTCTGTATTCTGGCAGTTTGTGGAGTTCTCTTTATTGTGGCATTTCCTCACTGTGTGTGGGTTTGTACAGGTGGTTTGTCAAGGTTTCCTGGTTAGGGAAGCTTGTGTAGGTGTTCTGGTGGGTGGAGCTGTATTTCTCCTCTCTGGAGTGCAATGAAATGTCCAGTAGTGAGTTATGAGATGTCTATAGTTTTGGGGTGACTTTGGGCAGCCTGTATCTTGAAGCTCAGGGCTGTGTTCCTTTGTTGCTGGAGAATTTGCTTTGTATGTCTTGCCCTGGAACTTATTGGCCCTTGTGTGGTGCTTGGTTTCAGTGTCGGTATGGAGGCATTTGATGAGCTCCTGTCAATTAATGTTCCTTGGAGTCAGGAGTTCCCTGGAGTCAGGGTTTGGACTTAAGTCTCCTGCTTCCGGTTATCAGTCTTATTTTTACAGTAGTTTCAAAACTTCTCCTTCTATACAGCACCATTGATAAAACATCTACATTAAAGATGAAAAGTTTCTCTACGATGAGGGTCACTCAGAGAGGTTCACAGGGTTACATGGAGAAGAGAAGAGGGAGGAGGGAGTTAGAAGTGACCCAAATGAGATGAGGTGAATCAATAATGGAGAGAGTGGGGTAGCCAGTAGTCACTTCCTTATGTGCACTCCACAACTGGACCACTCAGAGATGTTCACGGAGTTATACAGAGAAGAGAAGAAGGAGGAAGGTGACAGAGGTGGCCAGAAGGATAAAAGGGGGGAATGAAAAGGAGGGAGACAGATCCAGCCAGTAATCAGTTCCCTAAGTGTTCTCAACCGTCTGGAACACACAGAAATTCACAGAGTTAGGTAGAGTAGAGGGGTTAGGGAGGAGACACAGGCGACCTGGTGGAGAAAAAGGAGAGTCTAAAGGGAGAGAGAGCAGTCAAGCCAGTATTCTTGCTCCCTAGTGAAAAATGGGTCCTGAAGATTGGGTTCTTAAAGGTACAAAATTGGTAACAAATACATAAAAGCAAAAATTAAAAATCTAGAGTAGAGTTTGGAATTTCAAAAATACGATGTTAAAGAAAAGAAGAAGGAAAAGAAAGAGAGAAAAAACGAACAAACAAAAACAAACAAGGTCGCGAAAATTGTAAAGAAAGTACAGGTACAAAATTGATAACTAATACCAAAAAGCAAAAATTAAAAATCTAGAGTAGAGTTTGGAATTTCAAAAATACAATGTTAAAAAAAAAGAAGAAGAAGAAAAATAAAGAGGGAAAACAGACAAACAAAAACAAACAATGTCACAAAAATTATAAAGAAAATACAGGTACAAAATTGATATTATTCAGATATACAATGTTATATAGAAGAAGAAGAGAAAGAAACAGAGAAGAAAAAAGAAGTCACAGAAATTATATAAAAAAAAACTATAGGTACAAAATTGATAACAAATACCAAAAAGCGAAAATTAAAAATCTAGAGTAGAGTTTGGAATTTCAAAAATACAATGTTAAAGAAAAGAAAAGAAAAAAAAAAAAAAAACAAGGTCAAAAATTTATAAAATATATATATATGAAGTTTGCTGAAGAAGAAAAAAATAGGGTCTTTTTTTTTTTTTTGCAAAGTAATAGGTTATAATAGTGAAAATTAAAGGAACAATAGAGGACTTAATTTTTTTTTTTTAACTAAAAAAAAAAAGAAAGAATGATCGTAAAAATAATAAAAATATATCTAGGACTTTCTTGGTGTTGTTTTGGGTTCAGTTCATTTTTGGCTAGTTCCTTGGTCAGACTTATATTTCTCAAGATCTATAGGCCCCTTCCTATGTAGTCCGTAGTAACCACAGGGTTTTGGTCTATTGCCTGTAGCTTCCAAGGCGTTTCCATCTGTTATATCTTCTTCTGTTTGCTAGTCTCTTCAGTATCTGGTTTCCGCCCTGACACAAAGGGGACAGTGGAGGACACTTTTTTTTTTTTTAGGCTTACTTGTTCAGTGGCGCTGTGGGGAGGGAGGGAGGAATGCTGCAAACAAATAACACTGGTGTGGGCTCGCAGTGCCTCAGCCACCCCGGGTCTGCCCCCGCTCACGGCGCATGTAGCCACCCTGCCCACACTGCTCGGGCTCTAGGTTGTTCCGCTGGGAACAATCCGAGGCCGGCCCTGGGTTGCATGCACCTCCCAGGTCCAAGCCGCTCAGGTTCAGGCACTCGGGTAGTCCTCAGAGGCGCAGACTTAGTTGGGCCTGCGTTTTGTGCTCTTCCCAGGTCCGAGCAGCTCAGGTGATGAGGTGTTTGGCGAGCGCCAATGCTGCGACTTAACGCCTCCCCGCCACTCGGTTATCTGGGTGTAAAACCGGCGCACCCTCTCAGGCAGATGTTGACCGTCCAGACCCCCAAGAAGTTTTAGTTAGCAAAGAAGCCTGCTTACAGTTTTATAGATAATGTCTCTCTGGGGCTGCGATTGCCCCCTTCCGGCTCTTGCTGCCTGTCACTGGAGGGGGAAGGTCTGCAGCCGGCTATCTCTGTTCAGTCCTTTGTTCCGTGCGTGGGCCTGGCGGTCTTAGGTTAGGACTGGCTTTTCGCGTGGTAGGTATCCCACAGTCTGGTTTGCTAGCCCAAATTATTTCGCTCAGATAGCGCTCAGGGTATTCAGGCCAGATTCTTACTCTCAGCGATGCAGCCTGCGCCGCGCCTCCCTGCCCAGCCCCCACTTGCTAATGGCGGATGCAGGCGTCTGTGCTGCTTCTCCACTGGGGGAGTTACCGTAGGGCTCTCAATCTGCGAGTTTTAATCGTTTATTTATTTTATTTTTTTCTCCCTGTTATGTTGCCCTCTGTGCTTCCAAAGCTCAGCACAGATTCAGCAGTGAGAAGGTTTCCTGGTGTTTGGAAACTTCTCTCTTTTTAAGATTCCCTTCCTGGGACAGAGCTCCATCCCTTCCTCTTTTGTCTCTTTTTTTTGTCTTTAATATTTTTTCCTACCTCCTTTCGAAGAGTTGGGTTGCTTTTCTGGGTGCCTGATGTCCTCTGCCGGCATTCAGAAGTTGTTTTGTGGAATTTACTCGACGTTTAAATGCTCTTTTGATGAATTTGTGGGGGAGAAAGTGTTCTCCCCGTCCTACTCCTCCGCCATCTTGGCTCCTCCCCCCTAAGCCAACTTTTTCACTCTACACTTTCACTTTCATCAAGAGGCTTTTGAGTTCCTCTTCACTTTGTGCCATAAGGGTGGTGTCATCTGCATATCTGAAGTTATTGATGTTTCTCCCGGCAATCTTGATTCCAGCTTGTGTTTCTTCCAGTCCAGGGTTTCTCATGATGTACTCTGCATATAAGTTAAATAAACAGGGTGACAATATACGGTCTTGACGAACTCCTTTTGCTATTTGGAACCAGTCTGTTGTTCCATGTCCAATTCTAACTGTTGCTTCCTGACTTGCATACAAATTTCTCAAGAGGCAGATCAGGTGGTGTGATATGCAAATCTCTTTCAGAATTTTCCACAGTTTACTGTGATCCACACAGTCAAAGGCTTTGGCATAGTCAATAAAGCAGAAATAGATGCTTTTCTGGAACCCTCTTGCTTTTTCCATGATCCAGCAGATGTTGGCAATTTGATCTCTGGTTCCTCTGCCTTTTCTAAAACTAGCTGGAACATCAGGAAGTTCACGGTTCATATATTGCTGAAGCCTGGCTTGGAGAATTTTGAGCATTACTTTACTAGCATGTGAGATGAGTGCAATTGTGTAGTAATTTAAGCATTCTTTGGCATTGGGCTTTTTTCCCTGTAATTTCTTTCAAGTTTTCACTTAATCTTTGGTTTTCTCAAGTTTTAATATCATATGCTTTTTTTTGCCCATTTTGATTGGTATAAAGTTGCTTTATAAAGTTGTGTTAGTTTCTGCTGTACAGCAATGTGAATCAGCCACAGGTACACATATGGTATACTTTTAAGTATATATATAAAAATCAGTTCAGGCGTTCAGTCCTGACCAACTCTTTGAAACACCCTACACTGCAGCACAACGTGCCTCCCTGTCCATCACCAACTCCCAGGGTTTACTCAAATTCATGTCCATTGAGTTGGTGATGTCATCCAACCATATCATCCCTTGTCCTCCCCTTCTCTTCCTGCCTTCAACCTTTCCCAGCATTAGGGTCTTTCCAAATGTGTCAATTCGTTGCATCAGGTGGCCAAAGTATTGGAGTTCCAGCTTCAACATCAGTCCTTCAAATAAATATTCATGACTGATTTCCTTTAGGAAGGACTGGTTGGATCTCCTTGCAGTCCAAGGGACTCTCAAGATTCTTCTCCAACACCACAGTTCAAAAGCATTAATTTGCTGGTGCACAGTTTTCTTTGTAGTCCAACTCTCACATCCATATATGACTACTGGTAAAACCATAGCCTTGACTAGATGGACCTTTGTTAGCAAAGTAATGCCTCTGCTTTTTAATATGCTATCTAGGTTGGTCATAACTTTTCTTCCAAGGAGTAAACGTCTTTTAATTTCATGGCTGCAGTCAACATCAGCAATGATTTTGAAGCCCCCCAAAATAAAGTCTGCCACTGTTTCCCCTTCTATTTGCTATGAAGTGATGAGACTGGATGCCATGATCTTAGTTTTTTGAATATTGAACTTTAAGCCAAATTTTTCACTCTCCTCTTTCACTTGCATCAAGAGGCTCTTTAGTTCTTCTTCACTTTCTGCCGTAAGGGAGATGTCATTTGCATATCTGAGGTTATTGCTATTTCTCCCAGCAGTCTTAATTCCAGCTTGTGCTTCTTCCAGCCTAGTGTTTCTCTGATGTACTCTGCATGTAAGTTGAATAAACAGGGTAACAATATACAGCCTTGACATACTCCTTTTCCTATTTGGAACCATTCTGTTGTTCCATGTCCAGTTCTAAATGTTGCTTCCTGACCTGCATACAGGTTTCTCAAGAGGCAGGTCAGGTGGTCTGGTATTCCTATCTCTTTCAGAGTTTTCCACAGTTTATTGTGATCTGCACAATCAAAGCCTTTGGCATTGTTAATAAAAAATAAATATAGACGTTTTCCTGGAATTCTCTTGCTTTTTAGGTGATCCAGTGGATGTTGGCAGTTTGATCTCTTGCTCATCTGCGTTTCTTAAAACCAGCTTCACATCTGGAAGTTCATGGTTCACCTATTGCTGAAGCCTGGCTTGAAGAATTTTGAGCATTGCTTTACTAGTGTGTGGGATGAAAGCAAATTTGTGGTAGTTGGAGCATTCTTTGGTATTGCGTTTCTTAGGGATTGGAATGAAAAGTGAGTTTTCCAGTCCTGTGACAACTCCTGAGTTTTCAAAATTTGCTGGCATATTGAGTGCAGCACTTTAAAAGCACCATCTTTACGATTTGAACTAGCTCAACTGGAATTCCATCACCTCCACTAGCTTTGTTCGTAGTGATGCTTTCTAAGGCCCACTTGACTTCACATTCCAGGATGTCTGGCTCTAGGTGAAGTGATCACACCATCATGATTATCTGAGTTGTGAAGATCTTTTTTTGTATAGTTCTTCTGTATATTCTTGCCACCTCTTCTTAATATCTTCTGCTTCTATTAGGTCCATACCATTTCTGTCCTTTATTGAGCCCATCTTTGCATGAAATATTCCCTCGGTTTCTCTAATTTTCTTGAAGAGATCTCTAGTCTTTCCCGTTCTATTGTTTTCCTCTATTTCTTTGCACTGATCACTGAAGAAGGCTTTCTTATATCTCCTTTCTATTCTTTGGAACTCTGCATTTACATGGGAATGTCTTTCCTTTTTTTTTCACTTCTCTTCTTTTCACAGCTATTTGTAAGTCCTCCTCAGACAGCCATTTTGCTATGTTGCATTTCTTTTCTTGGGGATAGTCTTGATCACTGTCTTCTGTATGTCATGGCCCTCTGTCCATAGTTCATCAGGCACTCTGTCTATCAGATCTGGTCCCTTTAGTCTATTTGACATTTCCACTGTATAATCATAAGGGATTTGATTTAGGTTCTACCTGAATGGTCTATTGGTTTTCCCTACTTTCTTCAATTTAAGTCTGAATTTGGCAATAAGGAGTTCATGATCTGAGGCACAGTCAGCTCCTGGTCTTGTTTTTGATGTCTGAATAGAGCTTCTCCATCTTTGGCTACAAAGAATATAAATCTCATTTTGGTTTGACCATCTGGTGATGTCCATGTGTAGAGTCTTCTCTTGTGTTTTGGAAGAGGGTGTTTGCCATGACCAGTGCATTCTCTTGGCACAACTCTATTAGCCTTTGCCCTGCTTTCATTCTATACTCCAAGGCCAAATTTTCCTGTTACTACAGGTGTTTCTTGACTTCCTACTTTTTCATTCCAGTCCCCTATAATGAAAAGGACATCTTTTTTATGTGTTCATTCTAAAAGGTCTTCTAGGTCTTCATAGAACCGTTCAACTTCAGCTTCTTCAGCATTAGTGCTCAGGGCATAGATTTGGATTACCATGATATTGAATGGTTTGTCTTGGAAAAGAATAGAGATCATTCTGTCTTCTTTGAGATTGCATGCATGGAGTGCATTTTGGACTCTTTTGCTGACTATGATGGCTACTCCATTTCTTCTAAGGGATTCTTGCCCACAGTAGTAGATATAATGGCCATCTGAGTTAAATTCACCCATTCCAGTCCATTTTAGTTCACTGATTCCTAAAGTGTTGACGATCACTCTTGCCATCTCCTG
Organism: Bos taurus; assembly: GCF_002263795.3. Taxonomy (NCBI): domain Eukaryota; kingdom Metazoa; phylum Chordata; class Mammalia; order Artiodactyla; family Bovidae; genus Bos; species Bos taurus. The sequence goes on from NW_020191531.1 coordinate 42,987, forward strand.
TTTGACCATTTCCAGTTTGCCTTGATTCATGGACCTAACATCCCAGGTTCCTATGCAATATTGTTCTTTACAGCATCGGACTTTACTTCCATCACCAGTCACATCAATAACTGGGTGTTGTTTTTGCTTTGGCTCCATCTCTTCATTTCTGGGGTTATTTCTCCACTGATCTCCATTAGCATATTGGGCACCTACCATCCTGCATAGTTCATCTTTCAGTGTCCTATCTTTTTGCCTTTTCATAATGAGTGTCCTATCTTTTTGCCTTTTCATAATGTATATGGGGTTCTCAAGGCAAGAATACTGAAGTGGTTTGCCATTCATACATATGTGTGTGTGTGACACACATACACATATATAAGCATATAATGGCTATATCTATATGTATGTAATTTTGTACTTTATCCTGCTTGAAGTTCTCTGAGCTTTTATCTGTTTTCTGAAATTATCCCAGAATTTTAGGTGTTATGTTCTTTTCCTTTTCTTCTTTCTTTCTCTTTGCATTTCAGTTTATAAAGCTTCTTTTACTGATACATCTCTAAGCTTGCTAATTTTTTCCTTGGCTCTGTCCAACCTATTTATGTGTCCATTAATGATATTATTTATTTCTATTCACTATGATTGATTTCTATAATTTCCTTTTAATGTACTTTTAGCATTTCCATCTTTCTAATAACATTACTCATCTGTTCTTGAACACTGTTCATTTTTTGTTTTGGAGCCCTTAACATTTTAATTAAAGTTATTTAAAGTTCTCTGTCTGATAATTCCAAAATCTGTATCATACCTGAATGTTATTCCGATGTTTTATTAGTCTTGTTAGACTGTTTTTCTGTCTTGCATTTTAGGCTGCTTTCAATTTCTTGTTGAAATCTAGATGATGTATCAGGTAATATGGAATATATTAATCAGGGTTCTCCAGGTGGACAGAGCAAAACATTCATTCAGGTTTTCCCATAAGATGTTATGGACTATATATTATGTATTGCATATGCTTCATGATCCTTAAAAGAAGTAATTGATAAGCTGGGCTTCGTTAAAGTGAAAAACTTCTTTTCTATGAAATACAATGTCCAGACCATAAGAAGACAAACCACAGACAAGGAGAAAATATTTGCAAAAGACGCATTTGATAAAAGATTATTATCTAAAATATATTATACAGAGAATCCTTAAAACTTGACAAGAAAAAAAAAAATCTGATTACAAAGTGGACCAAAGATCGAAACAGACACTTTGGTGAAGAAGATATATAGAAGGGGAAATAAAAAGCATATGAGAAGGTACTCCAAATCAGGGAATATGTCATCAAAGAAATGCAAAATAACACAACAATAAGATACCATTACACACCTATTAGAATGCCAAAATCCAAAACACTGACACCACCAAAGGATGTGAAGCAAGGATGTAAAGCAACAAGCATTCTTATTCACTGCTGGTGAAAATACAACATAATACAACCTTAGAGTACAGCTTTGTGTTTCTTACAAAACTAAGCATACTTTTTCCATACAGTCCGGCAATTGTGCTTGTCAGCATTTATCCAAAAGAGTTGAAAACTTATGTCCTTAAAAATAACTTATATACAAATGTTTGTGGCAGACTCACTCATAATTGTGAAAACTTGGAGGCAGTAAGAGGTCCTTCAGTAGGTCAATGGATAAACTGCTGTACATTCAGATAATAAAATATTAACCAGTCCTACAAAGTAATGAGCAATGAAGCCATGAAAGATATGAGGAAATCTTAAATTCGTAATACTAGGTGAAACAAACCAATGTGAAATGGCTACCTACTGTCATTCTAACTATATAGCATTATGAAAAAGGCAAAATTCTAAAGACAGTAAAAAGATCAATGGTTACAGAGGGGTAGGGAGGGATGAATAGGAAAAGCACAGAGGATTTTTAGGTTAGTGCAATTAGACTGTATGATACTATAATGATGGATACGTATCATTATACATTAGTCCAAATCCATGGATTATACAACACCAAGAGGGAGCCCTAATGTAAGCTATGGACGTTGGGTGAAAATGATCTATCAATGAAGATTCATCAATCAGAACAAATTTACTACACTTGTAGGGGATGTTGAGGATGATTTGTTATATTGTTTAAGCATCCCAATATTTGCTTAAACATAGGGGTTAGTCTAAGTTCAGAATCATATACACAGAAGAGAAACTTTAAAATTTGGACAAGTCACTGTTCTCACAGATCACTGGGGCAAACAGTTCAGCTAAATAATCATGTATAAGACAAACAATGGGATACTGGAGGGTCTGTGCCTGAGTTGTTCTAGGTAAACAAGGGGAAGACCTGTAAATCCTAGCTAGGTCGTAAAGGGAAGAGTGACACTTCACTGTAGGCTGTTTCTCAGGCCACAAAGCACGGTGGGATTTCTTTAATAGTAACTGTTTTCAAGGATCACGGGGCTCTGGTAAAGCTCAACATTTCCAGCTTTTATATTAATCTGATTATGAGTTGGGCTTATTTAAGCTTTCCTATAGCTATAGCTGCCAGAGGCTTCAAAGTCCTCTACTTCTACTGTCTTTCAGTTCAGTTCAGTTCAGTCGCTCAGTCATGTCCGACTCTTTGCGAACCCATGAATCGCAGCACGCCGGGCCCGCTGTCCATCACCAACTCCCGGAGTTCACTCAGACTCAGGTCCATCGAGTCAGTGATGCCATCCAGCCATCTCATCCTCTGTCATCCCCTTCTTCCTCCTGCCCCCAATCCCTCCCAGCATCAGAGTCTTTTCCAATGAGTCAACTCTTCACATGAGGTGGCCAAAGTATTGGAGTTTCAGCTTTACCATCAATCCTTCCAAAGAAATCGCAGGGCTGATCTCCTTCAGAATGGACTGGTTGGATCTCCTTGCAGTCCAAGGGACTCTCGAGAGTCTTCTCTAACACCACAGTTCAAAAGCATCAATTCTTTGGTGCTCAGCCTTCATCACAGTCCAACTCTCACATCCCTACATGACCACAGGAAAAACCATAGCCTTGACTAGACAGACCTTTGTTGGCAAAGTAATGTCTCTGCTTTTGAAGAAGCTGAAGTTGAACGGTTATATGAAGACCTAGAAGACCTTTTAGAGCTAACACCCCCAAAACCTGTCCTTTTCATTATAGGGGACTTGAATGAAAAAGTAGGAAGTCAAGAAACACCTGGAGTAACAGGAAAATTTGGCCTTGGAATATGAAATCAAGCAGGGCAAAGACTAATAGAATTTTGCCAAGAAAATGCACTGGTCATAGCAAACACTCTCTTCCAACAACACAAGAGAAGACTCTACACATGGACATCACCAGATGGTCAACACTGAAATCAGACTGATTATATTCTTTGCAGCCAAAGATGGAGAAGCTCTAACAACAACAACAAAAAAAGACCAGGAGCTGACTGTGGCTCAGATCATGAATTCCTTATTACCAAATTCAGACTGAAATTGAAGAAATTAGGGAAAACCACTAGACCATTCAGGTATGACCTAAATCAAATCCCTTCTGATTATACAGTGGAAGTGAGAAATAGATTTAAGGGCTACATCTGATAGATAGAGTGCCTGATGAACTACTATCTTTAGGTTTCCCTAAAAATGCCTTCTTAAATAATAGTGGCAAATTATAAATTTGAGCTATAATCCACTGTTGATTGGGTGGTAAGATATTCAGTTCAGTTCAGTTACTCAGTCGTGTCTGACACTTTGCAACCCCATGGACTGCAGCATGCCAAGTTTCCCTGTCCATCTCCAACTCCCGGAGCTTGCTCAAACTCAACTCCATCGAGTCAGTGATGCCATCCAATCGTCTCATCCTCTGTCGGCACTTTCTCTTGTGGCCTTCAATCTTTCCCAGCATCAGGGTCTTTTCCAGTGAGTCAGTTCTTCATATCAGGTGGCCAAAGTATTGGAGCTTCACCTTCAGCATCAGTCCTTCCAATGAATATTCAGGGCTGATTTCCTTTAGGATTGACTGCTTGGATCTCCTTGCAGTCCAAGGGACTCTCAAGAGTGTTCTCCAACACCACAGTTCAAAAAAATCAATTCTTTGGCACTCAGGCTTTTTTATGGTCCAACTCTCACATCCATACATTGCTACTGGGAAAAAAAAAAAAAAAAAAAAAAAAACATAGCCTTGACTAGATGGACCTTTCTTGGCAAAGTAATGTATCTGCTTTTTAATATGCTGTCTAGGTTGGTCATAACTTTCCTTCCAAGGAGTAAGCGTCTTTTAATTTCATGGCTGCAGTCACCATCTGCAAGGATTTTGCAGCTGCTAAAAATAAAGTCAGCCCCTGTTTCCACTGTTTCCCCATCTATTTGCCATGAAGTTATGGGACTGGATGCCATGATCTTTGTTTTTTGAGTGTAGGATTTTAAGCCAGCTTTTTCACTCTCCTCAGGAGGCTCTTTAGTTCTTCTTTGCTTTCTGCCATAAGGGTGGTGTTATCTGCATATCTGAGATTACTGATATTTATCCCGGCAATCTTGATTCCAGCTTATGCTTCATCAGCCCGACATTTCCCATAGTGCACTCTGCATATAAGTAAAATAAGCAAGTTGACAATATACAGTCTTGATGTACTCCTTTCCCAATGTGGAACCAGTCCATTGTTCTACGTCTATTCTAACTTTTGCTTCTTGACCTGCATACAGATTTCTCAGGAGACAGGTGAGGAGGTCTAGTATCCTCGTCTCTTTAAGAATTTTCCACAGTTTGATGTGATCCACACAGTCAAAGGCTTTTGCTTAGTCAATACAGAAGAAATAGATGTTTTTTTTTTTTTTTTCCTGGAATTTTCTTGCTTTTTTTATGTTCCAATGGGTGTTGGCAATTGGATCTCTTATTCCTCTGCCTTTTCTCAATCCACCTTGAACATCTGGAAATTCTTGGTTCATGTACTACTGAAGCCTTGCTTGGACAATTTTGAACATTTCTTTTGTAGCATGTGAAATGAGTGTAATTGTTTTGTACTTTGAACATTCTTTGGCATTGCCCTTCTTTGGGGTTGGAATGAAAACTGACCTTTTCTAGTCCTGTGGCCACTGCTGAGTTTTCCAAATTTGCTGGCATATTCAGTGCAACACTTTAACAGCATCGTCTTTTAGGAATTGAAATAGCTCAGCTGGAATTCCATCACATAACTAGCTTTGCTTGTAGTGATGCTTCCTAAGGCCCACTTGACTTCACTCTCCAGGATGTCTGGCTCTAGGTGAGTGATCACATCATCGTGGTTATCTGGGTCATTAAGACCTTTTTTGTATAGTTCATCTGTATATTCTTGCCTCATTTCTTAATATCTTCTGCTTCTGTTAGGTCCATACCGTTTCTGTCCTTTGTTGTTCTCATCTTTGCATGAAATGTTCCATTCTTATCTCTATTTTTCTAGAAGAGATGTCTAGTCTTTCCCATTCTATTATTTTCCTCTTCTTTGCATTGATCACTGAGAAAGTGTTTCTTATCTCTCCTTGCTATAAGGTATGGGTACATCAAAGGTTTCAATCTCATTAAATCTGTCTTTTAGTGTGTTCCTGGGCTGTGGCCTTGACAGGAGAATTTACTTTTCTTCTCCTCCTTCTGCCAGAGACTTGAAATCCTGGACCCCATGAAAGCATGGAGTCCTTCCTAAATTTTGCAGCCCATCCTTCAGGAAGTAGAGTTTCCTGTTTTGCAGACTGGTCCATAAACATGCCCTAACAATTGCTGATATTAGGAGGGGAAGAGATGAAACTTAGGGGGATGAGAGAGGTAAGAGTATATTTGGAAGTGGATGTGGGACATAAGAAGGGAGACAGAAAGGCTAGAAATATCACATACACAACTACTAAAAATAAAACAAGAAAACTGTTAAGAAAACCATATTGTCTACTTTTAGTTTCTAGGTTTGAACCCATGGTTTTTTTCCTCTGAACTACAGAAGCTGACTGTTGAGAGCAATCCAAAAGTTTTCAATGGTCATTTCTCTGTTCTCGCCACTATCTGCCAAGTGCACAACTGATTGTATAAACTGAATGAGAACGGATGTGCTGACAGCATCACAACAAATCATCAGCCACTCTGTTTTTGCTACAAAGCCACAGGTCCTGGATGTTTACTCCTCTGCGCTACAGCCTGCCTTTTCCCACCTTCGGAACATTGCCAGGCCACATTTCTCTCCCTACCCCCACTCCCTGACGCTGTGGCACACACCTTTGTTCAGTCTCTTTGTTTGGTCCTGTTTAGATTATTGAAATGCTCTCCTTTTTGTTGGTCTCTTGACCAACACAATCAAATGACTGCAGCTGGGACAGAACTGACTGCTAAGCCCTCTTGCTGGCACCAGACAAGGAGGCCTGTATAAATTCCCAGTCTGATCAGGCAGGCAATGCTTTCATAACAACTCCAAGGGTTTCTCCTTGTCACAATTACCCTTCTCTTTTAATTGGGTTCCCTGGGTCCCTCAATTTTGATAGCTCCTAAACATTCCCCACAGAGGTACCAATCAGCTTCAGACAATAAGTTTCCCTGTTTCTCATTAAAAGCACAGGAAGGGGAAAAAAAGAAACCCATATATTTTTCAGTCACTGAGTAAGAGTGGGCAAGCTAAGAGCATCAGATTTCTGCAGCTTGCTTATCTCCTCTTTCCACTCGCATATACTCCCTCAAGACAAATATTTAAGCATATACAAATCTGTCTTGTGTGTGAATTTTGAGAAGTTTCAATTCATCTCAAAATCACGATTCGATGATTTTCACACATTCCTGCTTCTCACATCTACTTTACTTTGCTAAGCAGAACGCACTGATGCTAGGATTAGGAAAACTCAAAGATGAGATGTACATATACACTTAGAAGAGAACTCTGATGAACCTAAAAGCAGCAAGAAACTGTACCTAATGTTAGCTTGTTACTGCTTAGGCGGGGGAGATGGAAGTGGATGGACTGATTTCTTTGGACTTGCCTGAAGAAAAGATCAAAAAGAAAGTGACCAGCAACACCCTTAAAACACTTAAGCAGAAAAATGTTTTCTTCCATGGCACATACCAGTGCCTTCTGGGCCTGACATCCATTACTCATTTTCAGGAGCTACCAAAGTTGCCCTGGACAAAAATACCACCTGTAGCTAAGCAGGGCATAGAGTCAAGAAGAGCACATTCCCAGAAAATAGACTGATTCTGCCAAGTCAAACCTGAGCCCAGCCCCTTCTTTAAAACAGAAGCTCAAAAAATGGTGAGATGAACAGACCTACGCTACCATCTTGCAATCTTTCCTACAATCCTGAATGCAACCTTATAGTATTTTCACTTAGACACAAGCTCTTACTGACCACAGTATAAGATGTTGGGTCACCGACAAATTAATGTATCCAATGGCAGTAAAATTAGGATAACAGGTAAAAGACAATCTCCTTTTTCCAAAGAGAGGAGACTTTTGAAGGGACTGTACATACTTCTCTTGGTGAAACACAGAGACACATTCAAGGTGTGAAATCCAGGAGATTCTTGATCAGTCTTGCAAGGAATATAATGAAACCAACTCTTCCCAGGGAAACAGAAAATGTAAAAGTACAGAGGAAAGAGAGATAAAATACAGGTTCCAGTGACCCCCTCCACCCCCACTGCCCTGCCCAGCCAGTCTACTGAGCACAATGGGGTCAGTGAGGAGCTGGTTGGTTCTCACAGTAAACAGCCAGTGAGGCTGGTGCTTTTTATCGATGCGAAAAGAACTCAGACACTTCCTGCTATTTAAACAAGGTCCATTTTTCTTTCAAAGAACAGGAAAAGCCACAAGAGATTCCCACAGCGCCAGCAATAAGCCTTCTCCTTGTGTACTGGGAACTTGGGAGTCAGAATGAAGAAGGGAGAAAGGAGAAATAAGGTCTTATCTTGTTTCTTTCAACACCTGTGCCCATCTTCTGCCTGGGACTCTGTGGTTTCCAAACCCGCTGGATTCTATTCCTCTATTCCTACTACCATCCAGGTCTGCTTTATACCTGAGCTTCCCCTTATTTTCCCACAACAGACCTGCACCCACTGCTTTCATCTAATTTAAGTCAGATATGAAGTCATATAAATACTGCTCTTGTATATACAAAACGGTATCTTCCAGTTCAAAGCACCCCCAAAGCAACTAACAGGTTGACCCAAAGTCCCTCAACACTTGACAAAGTTAACATTAAATGGAAAAGCCAGGCCTTAAAGCCTAGAACCCAGTTACCTATTAGAAACAGCAGAACCTTTGTTTTGAACACTTAACTCTAGTTTACTTCCTTCATATGTCTGGAAGATGAACACAATCAAAGTGGCAGAGAAGCTGGACAACTGAAACAAACGTGGAAGCTTTAAGCTCCTACTTCAGTGTGCCAGCAGGTGTAACAAAGAACATAAGCCTATGAATCCTGTATTCAGTTTCCTTAAAAGTAGTCTCACTAAAACGAAGATGAAAACCTAGTTTCCTTTCAACCCTCAACCCTGACCCTAGGAGGTCTGGGAATCCGCTAGCATTTTGGCACAGAACACTGTTTTTCTTCTGGTTATCATTCAGATCTCTAGTGCTTCGTGCAGAACACTGTTATGCTACTTAAACTAGGCTTTCTGCAAGTGACGACATTCTCATTCATTCCACTGGCAAGGGCACAAGACAACTGTACTCATTCGACCTAAGCCTTTCCTACCACATTTATTTTCCTACACTCCCTGCACTGCAGCCCCATCCCCGCCCCAACCCCGGCTCCTGGCCCCCAAAGAGTGGTATTCCTTTCTTTTGTCAAAAGAGAGTATTTAGGCAGAAATCTAAAATAGATTTCTCTTTCCAGTCAAGTCACACATTACTTAAGTATTCTTACCTATAGTCACTAAGGGTAAAAGAGGAAATAGAAACACTAAGAACTCCTGAATTCCAAATATTTGAAACCACTGCATGAAGTTAACACCCTGGTTCTTCCCTTGCCAAAGAATGAACATATGCCAAGAGAAAGGAGAACTCACCTGGAATTCTGATGAAAGACCAGCCATTCTGAGGCCTAATGCTCCACAGTCCTCCAGCTGGTTCTGGAAAGAACTGGGACCGTCGATTTAGCCAGTCTGCTGCCAGTTCAGGGGCCCCATTCAACAAACACTGCTTGGCTGCCAGGCTCCCTCCTTCCTTCAACACTCGCCGCTCATATTCTGCACTTCGGTCATTGCAGTAAGATCCAATGGCACTGCGGTGACCTGCAGGCAAAGATTCACGTAAGATGGTTCTTTCACATTTTCCACACGCACTAAGTCCTTTGGGAACTTTGACTTTGAAATCAGATTTATGTGGATAATTCTTAGGTAGTGGTTTTAACTTCCCTGCTCTGACAAACTTAATAACTGACTTAGTGAGGTTCCCCAGGTAAAAGGCCAATCTCCATTACATGAACTTACAACAAACTAAGGATCCAGAGACTGCTGGAGTTTGGAGATATCTGGGATACTAGGTCAGGAGTAATTCTATAGCAAGAGTCACTCTGCCATCTCCCTTCACTGCCACAGTGCTTTTGGCAAAGTTCTATAAGCCATACACAGTGTGGTGAGGCCACAAAGGGAGTGTGAGACAGCCATCATTAAAGAACTGAAGAGTATTCTCCTGGCGCATCGGAAGCTGTCTTCAACGCTTCTGTGGCACATCGCCCAAGTTTATCAACATTTGTTTTTTCCTCTTCCCTGACCAGGCTGCTGACTGACAAACCCAATGGAAGATAACAGAGTCTTTCTTTCAGGATATAAGCTGTGGGGAGCACTAGGTGGTAGGGAACAGAGAAAGCAGTTGGCAGAGAGTAGTGAATTCATTTCTGGGCTAGGGCAGAGGCTTTGCACAAATTTTTATCCCCACACAAGATGGATCTAAATTCAAATGCCTAACCCCAACAGAAGTCTGTCAATTTAAAAACTTCACTTATTTTTTAATGCCCTGAGTCTATTCCCATGCTAATAAGCAACTATGCATTCAATTGTCTGTGAATCACCTGATAAGAAGTCTGAGGTTCCTTTTGTTAAAATTTGGAGGTTTTGATTATGTGTAAGCCCAGGTTGATAAAAAGGCTAAAGTCTCATTATTAGCAGAAAATTGCTCAGAAGAGTCATGGAGCTAGACCAAGAGATAGGAAGAATGTGGCTAGAAGGACAAGGGCAGAGAGATCGGAGAGATCAGAACATAAAGTACTGTACCTAGTTATAAAGTATTATTGTTTCTATTATTTTTTAGAAGTTAAACATTTACGAAAATCTACCTTGCTACTAACTTCTCTATTTTTATGCTCATCAATATTTAGGGCAATGGTTGTCAAAAGAACCTTCTTGGGAGCTTATCTAATGTGCAGATTTTGATACAGGTCTAAGGGAGGAGTCATTAGTTCTAGGTTTTTGACACGCACCCAAGCACCTCATACTGTTCATGGCAGGAGGAGAAGGGGGCAACGGAAGACAAAATGGTTGGATGGCATTCACCGACTCAAGGGACATGTGTCTGAGCAAACTCCAGAAGATGGTGAAGGACAGGGAAGCCTGGCATGGTGCAGTTTATGGGGTCGCAGAGTCACGACTTAGCAACTGAATAACAACAAAGCCAAACCTTGAGAAATACTGCCTTGGAACAAATAAACATACAGATAGCTAACTATGGGGCCACTGGTTTCTGCTGGAAACTAGTAGTACTAGTGTTAGTCGTTCAGTTGTGTCCGACTTTTTGCAACCCTATGGAACGTAGCCCGCCAGGTTCCTCTGTCCATGGGATTCTCCAGGCAAGAATACTAGAGTGGGCTGCCATGCCCTTCTCCAGGGGATCTTCCTAACCCAGGGATTGAACCCCAGTCTCTTACATTGCAGGCAGATTCTTTACCATCTGAGCCATGAGGATTTAACCAGAGGATACCAAAACTGGAGAAAGAACATCATTTACCAATTTACCAAAGAGTACACTACTCGGGCATGCAGATGAAGCTAAACTGAGTTTGCTAGGAAGCAGTGCCATCTATGGTCCAGATGCAAAACTACACTGGGTAGCCGGCTGAGACCCCGCACTTCAAAACCTAGGAAAGTCGCTCGGTTATGTCCAACTCTTTGCAATCTCATGGACTATTCAGTTCATGGAATTCTCCAGGCCAGAATACTGGAGTTGGGGGTAACCATTCCCTTCTCCAGGGATCTTCCCAAACCAGGGATAGAACCCAGATCTCCCATATTGCAGGCAGATTCTTTACCAGCTGAGCTACCAGGGAAACCCCCAAACCTAGAAAGGCACAGGCATAAATAAATTTACATAGACAGTGTTGGAACAGGTTTTGGTAATCTCATATCACATTTACCCACTGCAAAAGGAGTTTGTTCTCTTGCTTTCAAGTTATTCATTTTTTCCCACTGAAAGCTGAACATAGGCAAATAAAGACTGAAAACACAAAGCAGATGATTAAAAATTTTACACTCAAAGATGACCACTTTAATTTTCTTTAAATTTTACTGAAGTATAGTTGATTTATAATGTTGTATTAATTTCTGCTATATAGCAAAGTGACTCAGTTATACATATATATATATATTCTTTTCCATTATGGTTTATCACAGGATATTGAATACAGCTCCTGTGCTATACAGTTGGCCCTTGCTGTTTATCCATCCTATGTATAAAATAATTTACATCTGCTAATTCCAAACTCCCAATCCTTTCCTTCCTCCCCCTTCTCCCTTGCTATTTTTTTTTTTTTAAGAAAAGCAGAACTTACATTGGAATTATATAAAAACTTTGGGCCCATGTTCTTGAGGTGAAAAGTCAAAAGCTAGAAAATCATAAAGGAACAAGGTGAAAACAGTTGACACAGGAAAGAATGTTTTTCCTGTCTGGACTCATTTCTAGTCACTCTTTTACAGTTTAAAAACAAAACAACTTTTTAAAGTTACAAACGTTCTCCTGTTTTCCAATTTCATTTTGCTGATAGCCTTCCAAATTCAGGATTAAAAACTAGGAGATTCCGAGGGCACAGCTCGTAGTGAAATATTTTTTAATGTTTCGTTAAGCTTACTTGGCAGGAGCCCTGAATCAAGATATATACAGAATCACAGAATATCATGCTTTAAGTACATAAGCAGTAAACCCACGAGGTCCAAAAGGAGGCAAACATGTCCATTTCTACTTAAATTATGCCTTCCAAGTCAGCTGTATCCTAAACAGCCCACCTCCACCCATTCTGCCCACCCCAAGCAGCCTTCCCAACTGCTCAGAAGCAGGGGAGATGAAGTATGACATACCATTCCTGCCTCCCCACAAATGGAAATGCACACTCCCTTTCGTCTCACATGAGCTGACCCCTGGTGTTGCTTCATTAACTTTCTAAACTCTAGTATCTTTAGGGGCTGCCTCCTCAAGCATTCAGCGCGTCCTTCCTGAGGACATGTAGATTCCTGCTCTGGCTCTAAGAAGCGTGACCGCTCCAAGCACTTTAGTTTTTTGGTATGATGAATTCCCAGGGTCTTAGTTTATTAACCTTGCAGAACGATTTCCTCAGCTAATGATAATTCCTTCCTTAGTGACACAGTTCATCCTGAACTGACCCTAAAGTTTTCATAGCATGTGCCATGGAAATTAATTTGTCTTAACTCAAGGCCAGGGTTGAGGCTTCAAAGGAATCAGTTTCTCTCCATCACAGATAGGTTAGAAATCAATATAATTAAAATCTCTCAGGAAATATTGCCGTACTCACACCCCAGGCCTGATCTGAAGACATGTATAAAACATTCAGACATGTTAAAAAAACTTTTCTTCCCGTCCTTGTAATTATGGTGTGATTACTCCCATTTCAGATTTAGCACAAGCTACTGAAGAAACTCTACAAACAAGTATGGGGAGAAGGGCAGAAAAGGCAAGGGTGCTGGAGAGGAACCCTTCAGCCAGATGAGAAAAGCTTTCTCTTGCTTCCTGCTTGCCCCCATACCTTTACACGATTATAGTCTTCTTCAAGTTACTACTGCTTTTTAGGGGCTTTTTAGGGAAATATCAGTACCAGACATGATAGTTCAGACTTCAGCCTCCTCAGAAATAATACTTAAGTAGAATAGTGGGAATTTTTATGTGTAAATATGTCAGGAAAGTGGGGTTATTCTTCAGAGTGGTTGGCTACAGAGCTCCAAGTGGTATAAATGAAAAAATTTATGTCCATAAATGCAATTACAGTCCAGGGCAGTTCACTCTTTATTGGCTCCATAAAACATGGGGAATATGAGAAGTAAAAATGTCCTGACAACCCTCTCTCAAAAATCCAGACTTCCTCTTATAGGTCTCTTTGTATACATTACAGATTAGAAGGAAAAAAAGGAAACAACTACACAACTATGAAGCCTGAAGGCTGCTTTCTATGTAAGCACTTGGCTTTAAATGTTGCCTAGAAAAAGTGCTTTTCCCTACATCAATTTAAGCTTCAAATACCAAGAATGCTTTGGAAGAAGTGGGTACATACAAAACCCAAATACTTTCTGGATAATCAGTATAAATCAAACAAAGTTGATCACGGGAAGAGAATCACGTTTGTGTAGAACAGGATCAGCAAAGAAATTCAGGCAGGCAGGAATCAACGGGCCTCAGTACTATCATCTCATTTCCACCTGTCATCTTTCTTTGGACCTCATGCCAGATTCTGACCTTTGATAACTTAATGAAGTAAGGATGTAAGCTTATATAAACAGTGGTAGAAAAACATCACAAAGAAGATTTAAAGTCTTCACCTTCTTTGAATGGAACTGTGAAAACAGTAGTCTTGCTAGGATAAGTGGTGAAAACAAGATTAAAAACACAGAAGGGTAAGAAAAGTCAACCTCTTAAGTGTGTCCTGGGCTAACTGAAAGCTGCCCCTTAAAGCAAATGGAAACAAGCTGGAAAGACAGAAGCTAGTTTTCGCTCTAACAGCAGCCTGGCCACATCTTTACTTTGCCCCTCTCCCTTCATGTACTTCTTTGTGGTTTTAAGAGAGCTTCTGCCTGGCTCTGATTAGAAAGACATGAAAGAGTGGAAGATGTAAGCAAAGTAAACAGCTGCAGTGTTCCGGGAAAGCCTTTGCAGCGACACTGTCAGCTATCACCAGAGGGCCCTGTTTTGACAAACAGGGTATTAGGAAGGATCTAACAGCTGTTTAAAGTTGAAGCCACAATAGAAATTACTCCCAATCTACAAGTAAGACTACAACTACTGAATGGAAGATATGGCACAATAGTCATTTTTCAGAGGGAACGATACTTGTGAAGGACAGTCCAGGCAGGGCTGCTGAAGAAAGCTAAGAAGTTTCTTGATGCTGGAGTGTTAGGTTTCCCTTTGTTATATGGAGTCTATACCAAGGTGATAAGGCCAGATCAAATCTCCCTCCCAATCTGGCCCCAGCCTCTGAAAAACCTTCAAAAACTTCAACACAGGTGACAAATGGCTCCCTCTCCTTTTCAAATATTCCACTGTCCCTGTCCCTGCTATGGGTGGTAATCCACCTGACAGACGGCCTGCTCCCATGGTAGTTTAGAACCCCGGACTAACTAAGAGGAACTACACAGATGCAACATCAGAGAAAGAAGCCACTTCTAGCTGCCATACAGTGGTTCTCAAACCAACACAATTCAAAGTGAGGGATACTGTCTTAGGAAAGCTAGGACCACAGATCCTCTTTCTAAATACTGAGCATTCTTGTCAAGACATGGACCCCTTGAAAACTTGTTTATTTCTTTAAACACCACCTATTTTATTGCTTCCTTACTGCGGCACTTACTCGTGGACTGGCCACACACAAAAAAGATGGCAGCTCAGTGAGCAGGCAGCAACGAAGCGAGGAGGTAGCTGATCTCCGCTGATGGATGACCTGGTCTGAGTAGCCACTCACTGCTTTACAGTGGCTGCTGAAAACCAGAGACTACAAAACAAAGATGCAAATTAGTGCTACTGACAATTGCTTAATGTAAGCAACACCGAAAAAAAGTCACAGTCAAGGTTCATGCTAATTTCAAAATGTGCTTTTATCAGTGTACTTTAAGTAAATGTCATCTCTAATTCTACCTTTTTCTGGAAGTGAATACTGTTTATTATCAATAGTTACAGCAAAATTTTCATTAGACAAAACAACATTTTGTGTATCTCAAGGAAAAATTGGTTCATTGTTAAACTGTCGATACAAACCCATATTTTGAGTTAAAGACGATGACCAACAATATTTCCTCCCAAATTCATTTAGGCAGATGAGTTTAGTATTACATGCGTGTACTAACAATGCAGTATAGTTCTAGCAAGGTTAGATGTTCTATTTATTTGGAGACATCAATACAAGTGGTCAGGAACAAGGAACAGTCTCTTTAGTTTCTCTAACTACCATTTAAAAAATTAAATCCTTTACTTACATTACTGTATGAATTCATTTTAAGAGGACTTAAAGCTCATGTTAAAGCTTCAGTTTGCAGTCATTCATATGAAAGATTTTTTTAAGTATGGAACGTTCACATACAAAGAAGCAGTCCAGTGGGATTAGAGTATTATATATTGTAGATGCAGTTCCTTTTCAGTTCAGTGTTAAGACACTTTATCTTTGGATCTTCGTTCTTGATTATTTCATTTATCTGTCTTATTCGTTTCTCAAGGCAAATCAGTATACAAATAACCATAACAAATAACCATATGAATGAAGATAATACAAAAAACTGCAAGAAGAACAGTAACCAGGACCCACTGCAGAGAATAACAGTTGTTAATTCCAACTGCAGGAGAATAACAGTTTGTAATTCCAACCAAATCTCCTCAAAGCCTCTTTGTACGTATCTTCTCCAAAGTACATGGATTCTTCCGGATCACAGTTTGAAAGACTCCACCTCAAGTGTCTAGTAAGACAGGTGCATCATAATCTACTTTAAAGAAGCAATCAGCATCTTCTAAATAACAGTCATGAACAAACTGAAAGGCCTTAACTGCTGGGATGCCTTTCAGTTCAGTTCAGTTGCTCAGTCGTGTCCAACTCTTTGCGACCCCATGAATCGCAGCCACCAGGCCTTCCCTGTCCATCACCAACTCCCGGAGTTCACTCAAACTCACGTCCATCGAGTCAGTGATGCCATCTCAGCCATCTATCCTGTCCCCTTTCCCTCCGTGCGCTCCAATGCCTCCCCAGCATCAGAGTCTTTTCCAATGATCAACTCTTCACATGAGGTGGCCAAAAGTACTGGGAGTTTCAGCTTTAGCATCATTCCTTCCAAAAGAAATCCCAGGGCTGATCTCCTTCAGAATTGGACTGGTTGGATCTCCTTGCAGTCCAAGGGGACTCTCAAAGAGTCTCTCCAACACCACAGTTCAAAAGCATCATTCTTTGGTAGCTCAGGCTTTCTTCACAGTCCAACTCTCAATCCATACCATGACCACCATGGAAAACCATAGGCCTTGAGCTAGATGGAACCTTTGTTGGCAAAGTAATATCTCTGCTTTTTCAATGTGCTATCTAGGTTGGTCATAACTTTCTTCCAAGGAGTAAGCGTCTTTTAATTTCATGGCTGCAGTCACCATCTGCAGTGATTTTGGAGCCCCAAATATAAAGTCTGACACTGTTCCCACTGTTTCCCCATCTATTTCCCATGAAGTGATGGGACCAGATGCCATGATCTTCATTTTCTGAATGTTGATGTTTTAAGCCAACTTTTTCACTCTCCTCTTTCACCTTTATCAAGAGGCTTTTTAGTACCTCTTCACTTTCCGCCATAAGGGTGATGTCATCTGCATATCTGAGGTTATTGATATTTCTCCGGCAATCTTGATTCCAGCATGTGCTTCTTCCAGGGATGCCTTTAGTGACTTCTAATCACACAGTTCAGAAATCTTTAACAACCCTTTATTATGATGTTGGACTCATGTAGCTTTGGACAGGTTTGGTAATTTTCTCCAGATGTTGAGGTCCAATCATTAACCAGGAAATAAGGTTTAATCTTCTGATATCATTTTTCAATAATATTTGTATTCTCTTTATGTTCGCTAGCATCTGCACTGAGATTTATCCACCCTTTCTACGTATTTATCTTCATTATCATCTGAATGCCTGAGGATCATTATGAAGATAAAACAGATGAGGTGTCACCCTGTTCTTTCAATATTGAATACTGACAAGCTAGGATCAATTATAAAAAAACCTTATTGCTGACACATAGTTGAAGGTTAAAAAAAAAAAAAAGAATATATACACACACGTATATATAGCCAATTTTCTTGTGTTTTTTTGGAAGTTCACTTCTGACTATTAGTAACAGTTCTTGCCCCTCCGGGGGTGAAGATGACACAAGCCTAGCAACTGCTGCTCATCTGTAGTATTTCAAGGCTGCTAGCTGCAGTGTCCACCACCAGCCAGGTGGCTGAGATGGCAGCAGTGGCGGGCCTAAAGACTTTTGAATTCTTTACTAACTTTTAAAGACCAGTATCTAAACAGTATCTCAGTTAAGAATCTCTTAAAGTCAACCTCATTTTCAGTATTCTTAAATGGCAAAATCCAACAGGTAAGAGATGAAAAGAATGACTATTTCCTTCAATTATTTTCTCTTCAGCACTGTACCTATTAATAAGAAAGGGATACAACAGTCACTCTAGGGAGTCTTTTAAACACATTATTTTGCTTGAGATACCTTTCTAGAAAAAAATGATAATTTTTTCTAATGATAATTTTATTTCTGGGGTCGTCATTTCTAAATTAGGATGTGTTCATTTGTCTTATCTCAGCTAGGTTAAGATGGGATTCTCATTTGGAGTCACTAAATCAAGGTGATCTACAGCTGATCCCAGATTTAAAAAATAATTCACTAGTTTAAAATGCTCAACATACACAAGCCTTAGCTTTTAAGAAACCCTGACTACTCCTAGTACATTTCACTCATCTATACTTTTCTAGATTATTTTCTCTTAATATTGGTTTTATTAGATCTTCCCCAGTACAGGTGGTCCTTGGTACCATAGTGCCTCATTTCCTTCACACAATGACATGAAGGGCTAGGTATTGCTAGATACAGAAAAATTTAGTGCTTAACACAGAAGAACATAAAGGACACCTTAGACACTACTGTGTGGGATATGGGTGGGTGGGTGGTACAGAAAAAAAGGTTTATTACTTTTTTAGTCTATTTTGGCCTAAAACAGATTAGAAAAAAAGAACGCCACACAATGAGAGATGTGACTTGGTAATAAAGTGGTCACAGGTTTTGCTCTTCTGTTGTCCCTGCCTCATGTCCTGGACTATCATATCTCATTACTCCGTAGGCACTGGCAATTGTGTGTCCTGCTGCCAGCACCATAATATGCACATAAGTGAAGGTAGGCTTCGTTAGAGTCTTCTGGCACCATGCAAGTCTCAAGTGAAAATCATAAAGCAGTATGATAGGCCCCACAGAGACATACTTCGTGCCACAGTGTAGCAGAGAACACACTGTTATCTGTATTTTTCCCCTCAGATAAAGATGTGCCCATTTAACAAGGGGCCATATTTTGTTTTCCATGTCCTATTTCAGAATTAAAAAGAGTACTTACGCTAAAGTTAGGTCATTACTTAGAAATTAATTTTCCGCTTTTGCTCTTAAAGAACACATCAAACTCAGATATAGAGAAACTGTCTCACTTAAAATGAAAGGGCACAGTGCTATATAGACCAATTGCTAAGATTACAAGGATTCTATTTTCACAGATGGAAACACAGAAAAAAACTGAAAACAATGGTTTTCCAGAGCTTTCCACAAGGGTGCTGGCAGCTCTCATGATTTCAGGAAATGATGATATAGATACTGCAGTTGCAAATTAACATCTAGCGGAGGAGTTTTTGGAAAACTTCCTGTTTGGGAGATTCTTCATCAATAGCCATTCAAAGCTCTCTAAGCATTTAATAGAGTACAGTGTTTAAAACTTAAAAAAAAACACACATCACTTTTTCCAAAACAACTCTTTATGTTTAGATTCTTCTGTATATTTTAAACTGCAAAATCTGAAATGCCCTCAATTTCTATGAATTAGCTGGCCCACTAGAGTTGTAGTGAGCCAGTTAACTCATATAATACCTAAGCAGACCATTACCATGACAACAGTTTCTCAGAGACTGGGACAGGAAATGAAATGGATGCTGTACCCTTTCTGCCAATTACCATTTTTAACATATTATTTTAACTGGATATAGTATAAAATCTGTTCCGCCTCCCCGAAAGATGGCTCAATGGTATATTTTCTACAGATTCTGGTTTTTGTCTTTAGTCTTCAAAGCAAAATAAGATTAAAAAGAAAAAAAAAGATTCATGTGTATGAGACTTGCCCTCTAACCCCTGCAAAACTGTACAAGAAAGGAGGTCCAGTGAGAGCCCACACTGGGGAGGGAGGTATGTGAGAATGAATTCACAAAGTTTTGAGCTAAATACTATTCCTTCTTGAACTCATCACCAGTAAAGCAGGGTAAAGAACAATGAGGGTTAGTGGCTTTCTGTATCACAAGCATCGTAAGAAAAAGGATGATCAGAAAAGCACTTACGTCAAGCAAGAGATTTTAAAAGGCCCTAACTTTGTTCAAAATACTCCTAAAGTGTCATCTCATCTGTGTTCTTAGCCTAGTTTTTAGTTTCTTGATGTTTTTGTATACCCCCCCAAAGCCAGTATTATGAGAATGGTACTTCTTTGAACTCTGTAACACAGGATTCAAATTTAACATTCACTGCTGGGTAAGAAGAGTTTTACAGGTATACTCAGTGGGAAAAAAAAGAGCTTCCCACTGTTAAATTCATTCACATCCACGAGTGGCAAGAAAGACGGGAGGATTGGATTAGACTGCTGAATATAACTTAGGTAATATGTGATTTAAAGATAGACTATCAAGAAAAAGATGACAACGTGTAGTAAGTCAACATTCATTAACTTCCTCCTCAGAGGAATAAGAAGAAAGCATTCACCTTGATCTGATGATAGGAAGCTGTATTTAGGAGACAGGCTGCTGGAACAATACCTGCCACTATTTATAACATAAAATATACGAAGGCACAGAAGAGAACAAAATAAAGGGTTTTCTGCAACAAGAGGATAAAAGTGAATATGGAAAAAATTAACTAAAAAGTTAATCTGATAGCTCCAAAGGAATTTTATTCGAGTTATTTCTGAGGGCTTCCTTGGTGGCTCAGTGGTGGAGAGTCTGCCTGCTAATACAGGAGACAGGGTTTGACCCCTGAATCTGGGAGGATCCCAATGCCATGGTGCTACTGGCCTGTGCACCACAATTTCTGAGCCTGTGCTCTGAACCTAGAAGCCACAACTATGAAGTCCAGACATCCTAGAGCCCGCGCCCTGCAACAAGATAAAGCCACTGCAATAAGAAGTCTATGCACCTCAACTAGAGAGCAGTCAGTCCCCCACTCTCCTGCAACTAAAGAAAGTCTGCACAGCAATGAAGACCCAGCACAGACGAAAATAAAAATTATAAAAAAGTTATTATTTGAATAGTACAAGATACAGTATCCTGGTACTCACTTTCAATTTTAGCATTTCCCTTTGTCTCTTTTCTCAGGTTTGCTTGAGAAATTAATCCCCAACTTTACTTTTAAGACTGATTTTGAAACATGGAAATCAGGATTCATGTTTTCCATCAAAACATTGAAACAAATTTGCATTTACTATACAATAAAACAAGGCCAACTCAACTTCATGGTATACACAAAAGAAAGCAAAAGCAAAACAAGGGCTGGAAAATAGCATCTCTACAGCATTATGTTTCCAAATAATCAAAGTTACATAATCAGAACTAAGTAGGCAAATCA
>NW_020191532.1:0-26401 GCF_002263795.3 Bos taurus
CCAGAAGAGAAGATGATTTTCTACTGAGCTCTCCTCAACTATTATTCTTGAGCATTCTCTTGATTAGCATATGAATAGTCGCCTAGGCACATCTCTTCCTTCGAATACCCTGGATCCGTTGGGCTGGTCCCCGGCAGGTGGCGACCGACAGGGACCTCAGGAAGCAATACTCAAAGAGCTGAGCAGACACGAAACCCTACGCAATCAGCAGAGCAATAAGCATGGAGCTCAGCATGACGAATCATGCGCTGCAACTGTGCAATAATCAAGCACGTGACCAGGCAGGAACACGCAGCTCACTGGCATTGGTCAACGCAGATGAGCCGAAGAATCACGCAGCTCAGCTGGCTAATTGTCATGGCAGATGAAGCCGGCAAGGAATCACGCAGCTCAGCAGGCCCTTGATCACGTGACTCCTGCAGCGCACTGATCACGTGGCTGATCAAGTCCAGATCACGTTGACTGAGCATTTGCATCTGATCACGTGTTGCTATCATGCAACTGATGACTGCTTGACTGTGCATGCACTGATGACGTGGCGTTCGGCACTGATCACTTGTTTATGCAGGCAGTGTGATCAGTGAATGACAGGCGGGCTGATAGTGGGCAACATGTGCACGCACTGAAAGGTGGCTGATCAGGCAACTGACCAAACCTGAGCCGCGCATTGCAGTGATCAACTGGCTGGTCGTTCACTTGATCATGTGTTATCATAGTGTGATCCATGTGACTGAGAGCGCGGATCCAGATCGTGACGTGCCGTCAGTGAGCACGTGGCTTGAGTCAGGACCTGATATCGTGACTGAGCATGCACTGAACCATGTGCCGGGAGCTCGGGGATGCATTCCGAACTTCTGGGACAAAGGGTCATGAGGAAGGAGGCTCGGCAATACCAAATGCCGGGATCGAGCCTCAGGAATCCACGGATTCTCGGGGAAATTCTCCCCCCAAAAAAACCAGAGTCTCCTAACTGTATTGCTGTGCTCTTCACCTCTGATTTCACTGGGGGCATGTCCCCCACCCCACCATCTCGCTCGTCTCGCAAGAAGTAACTACAGCTCCCAATTCATTAAAGTTCCTTGTCATTCTTGCCTTTAACTTCCAGCTGAGTCTCATCTGGAGCGCGGAACCCAACCCACGCTTACGTAATTATGCCTGGGCTGCTAAGACCACCGAGAAGGTGTCAGGGTGAGGCACCTTCGCTATTTCGAGAGGCGCCTGTCGGCCACGAAGTGGTGCATCACTCTTGTTTCTTGAAGTTTGGATTGGTCTTCCCGCTAACCAAAGCTACTCAGTCTCTTTTCTCCACCGAATTTTCCTACGGAGCTCTCATCATACTATTATTCTGACATACTCTGATAGCATATAAATATCGCCTAGGCCATCTCTCCTTCGAATACCCTGGATCATTTGGGGCTGGTCCCGGCAGGTGGCGACCGAACAGGGACCTCAGGAGGCGATACTCCAAAGAAGCTGAGTCAGACACGACCCAACAATCAGCAGCAATATTACATGGACTCAAGCAGGACGAATCAATGCGCCTCAAGAACGGCAATAATCAAGCACGGACCAGGCAGGAATCAAGCAGCTCACTGGGAAATTGTCAAGCAGATGAGCCGACAGAATCACGCAGCTCAGCTGCATTGCAATGAACAGACAGCCGCAAAGAATCACGTCAGCTTCAGCAGGCCCTGATACGTGACTCTGCAGGCAACATGATTCCACGTGCTGATCAAAGTCCAGAATCACGGACTGAGCATGCACTGACAACGTGGCCATCCATGCACTTGATGACGTGACGCGCCATGCAACTGCTGAACATGGCTGATCAGGCACTGAAACATGCTCATCATGCACGATCACTGTGTTATCAGCAAACTATAGTGACTGACAGGGCGCTGATCATGGCGACTGTGCACGCACTGAGCACGTGCATCATGCACTGATCAACGTGAAACTGCGCATGCAACCTGATGGACGTGGCTGGTCGGGCACTGAATCACAGTGTTTATCAGGCAATGATCAGTGACTGACAGGCGGTGACAGGGAACTGTGCACGCACTGATCAGGTGGCTGATCAGGAACGTGACCACGCTGACCGCGCATGCCGTGATCACGTGGCTGGTCGTTCACTGAAACGTGTTTAATCATACGGTGACAACGTGACCTGAGAGGCGCTGATCACGTACGTCCGTCAAGTTGATGCACGTGGCTGAAGCAGGCACGATATCGTGACTGAGCCATGCACTGATCAGTCCCGGAGCCTGGGGAGGCTTCCCCCTCCTGGACAAAGGTCATAGAGAAGGAGCTCGGCATACGCAAATGCGGGAAATCGAGCCTAGGAGGCCACCCGGCATTTCTCGACATCCCCCCCGCAAAAAAACTCAAGAGTCGCCTACTGTAATGTCTTTGTTGCTCTCCAACCATCTGATTTCAATGGATGGGGCTGTCCCCCACGCACCCATCTCGCTTCTCTTGTCAAATAGTTAACTTACAGCTCCAAATCCTAAATTTCTTGTATTCTTCCTTAACTTCCAGCTGAGTCTCCATCTGGAGCGCGGAACCCCCACGCTAACTAATTTATCCTGGGCTGCTAAGACCCACTCGAGAAGGTGTCTAGGGGAGGCACCTTCGCTATTCGAGGAGGGCGCCTGCGGCCATGAAGTGGTTGCATAACTTCGTTGTCTTGAAGTTTGATTGGTCTTCCGCGTAAACGCAAGCTACTCAGTCTCTTTCTCCACCGAATTTTCCTACTGAAGCTCCTCCTCAACTATTGTATTCTTGACAATCTCTTGATTAGCATATAAATAGTCGCCTAGCCAATCTCTCCTTCGAATACCCTGGATCCGTTGCGCTGGTCCCCGGCAGGTGGCGTACCGAACAGGACCTCGGAGGCAATACTCAAAGAGCTGTAGCAGGACACGAACCACGCAATCAGCAGGCAATAAGCATTGAGCTCAGTCAGGACGAAGTCAGCTGCTCAACTGGCAAATAACAAGCACGTGACCATGGCAGGAATCACGCAGCTTCAGCGGAATTGTCAAAGCAGATGAGCCGCAAGGAACACGCAAAGCCAAGCAGGCCGGATCACGTGACTTCTGCAGGCAACTGAATCACGTGCTGATCAAGGTCAGATCACGTGACTGACATCACGACACGTGGCTATCATGCACTGATGAGCGTGACCACCTGTGCGCATGCAGCTGAATGACGTGGCTTGATCGGGCACTGATCACATGGCTCATCATGCACTGACAACTGTGTTTTATCAGCCAGTGAAGTCAGTGGACTGACAAAGGCGCTGAATCATAGGACTGTGCACGCACGAGCACGTGGCTATCAGGCACTGACACGTGACTGCGCATGCACTGAGACGTGGCGTTCGGGCACTGATCACGTTTTATCAGGCAAGTGATCAGTGACTGACAGGCGCTGATCAGGGGACGTCACGCATGTCAAGTGGCTGATCAGAAACTGACCACCTGACCGTGGAGCAGTGACACTGTGGCGTCGTGTCACTGATTACGGTTTATCAACGGTGATCACGTGACTGAGAGGCGCGTCACGTGACTGTGCGTCAGTGAATCACGTGGCTGAGCAGGCACTGATATCGTGACTGGCATGCACTTGATCATGTGCCGGGAGCCGGGAGGGCATTCCACTCTTGGACAAAGGTCATGAAGGAAGGAGGCTCGGCATACGCAAATGCGGACGAGCCCTCAGGAACGTCCACCCGAGTTCTCGAGCATCTCCCCCCAAAAATCCGGAGCTGCCTACTGTATTACTTGGTGCTCTCACCTCTATTTCACTGGGGCTGTCCCCCAACACCATCTCGCTTCTCTCTGCAAGAAGTTAACTACAGCTCCAATTCAATAAAGTTCCTTGTCATTTCTCCCTTTAACTGCCACTGAGTCCCATCTGGAGCTAGCGGAACCCACCACGCTATCTAATGATGCACTGGGACCTGCGAAAGACCACTCGAAGAAGGTGTCTAGGGTGAGGCAAGCCTTTCGCTATTCGAGAGGTGCCTCGGCCCTACGAAGTGGTGCAAAACTCTTGTCTAGAAGTTTGTTAGGTCTTCCGCGTAAACCAAAAGCTACTCAGCCCTCTTTTCCTCCACCGAATTTCCTACTGACTCTCCTCATACTATTATCTTGACATCTCTGATTAGCAATAAAGCGCCTAGCCCCCCAATTCTCTCCTCGAATACCCTGGACATGGGCTGGCCCCGGGCAGTGCGACCGAACAGGGACCAGAGGCGAGTACTCCAAGAGCTGAGCAGACACCGAACCACGCAAGATCAGCAGGCAATTAAGCATGGAGCTCAGCAGTGACGAATCATGCTGCTCAAGCTGGCAATAATCAAGCCACGTGACCCAAGGCAGGAACACGCAGCTCAGCTTGGCAATTGTCCAAGCCAATGAGCGGACAGGAATCACGCAGCTCAGATGGCAATTGTCATGCAGATGAGCTGGCAGGAATAACGCAGCTCAGCAGCCCTGATCACGTGACTCTGCCAGGCCACTGCAAGTGGCCTGATCATGT
Organism: Bos taurus; assembly: GCF_002263795.3. Lineage (NCBI taxonomy): Eukaryota > Metazoa > Chordata > Mammalia > Artiodactyla > Bovidae > Bos > Bos taurus. Next base: position 4,546 of record NW_020191532.1, read on the forward strand.
AAGATCAACGTGCGTAGAGCAGACGATCACGTGGCGATCATGCACTGATAGGTGACTGCGTATGACTGATGACGTGGCTGACGGGCCGACACATGGCCTCATCATGGGGGAACCCTGAAGTTTCCCCCAGTATTATCAGCAATGATCCATGACTGACAGCGCTAAATCATGGGACTGTCGCACGCACTGATCACGGTGGCTATCAATGCACTGACCACGTGACTGATCATGCCATCTGTATGAGTTGGCAATCATGCACTGATTACTTGGATGATCAATACACTGAATGCACGTGACTGATCATGGCACTGACTCGTCGGCTATACATGCACTGACCAAAGTGGCTGATCATACTCTGCTCCTGAAACTGATCATGCAATGATCACGTGGCGATCATGCACTGCTTGCACGTGGCTGAATCATGCAATGATCACCTAGCTACCATACGAATCACGTGAGTGATCGTGCACTGACACAATAATTGATCAGCACTGATTATGTGGCTGATCAATGCACTGATCAATGTGCTGATCATACACCTGATTACGTGACTGACACGCAAACTGATCACGTGACTGACTCAGCAACTGATAACGGCTATCATGCCCTGATCACTGGCTGTCAAACTGACACAGTAGCCTGGCATGCACTGATCACCTGGCTATCATGCATACTCACGCTGGCTGATCAATGCAATGATCACTAGCACCATTGGACTGTCACGTGAACTGAATCATCACTGAATCACGTATATTGATCATGCACGAATCACGTGGCCTGAATCATACACGGATGACGTGAACTGATCATGCAATGATCACGTGACTGATCAATGCACTGATCCGGGCTATATGCACTGATAACTTTCCTGGTCACACACTGATCACGTGCCTGGTCATCACAAGATGTACGTGACTGATCATGCACTGATCACGTAACGATAATGCACTGCTGACATGTGGCTATCTGCACTACTCACGTGGCTGACATGCAATGATCATGTAGCTACCAGGTACCTGGTCACGTACTGATCCATACACCCATCAGGTGACTGATCATCACTGATCAACGTGGCTATCATGCACGGCTCAACGGGTCTGACAATACAATGATCAAACGTAGATACCATGACTGTCAACGACTGATCATGACTGATCAACAGTAATTGTCATGGCTCTGATCACTACGGATCATGCACTGATTCACGTGCTTATCATGCACTGATCACTTCCCTGTCACCACACGAATCACGTGCTGGTCAGCACAGAATTAACGTGAGATCATGCACTGATGCACGTGAACTATCATTCGCACTGATCATTGTGGCTAATCATGCCACGATCACTGCTGACCAGCACTGACACGTCTAACAAAGACCACGTGGCTATCAGCCACCCGGTCACTGGCTGATCATGCGACTGATACCGTGACGAGCATGGACTGAATCAACATGACTAACATGTAGTTATCATCGTGACTTAAATGGCGCTGATCATGTGGACCTGATCATGCGCTGATCATGGTTGCTATCATACACTGATCATGTTGCCTCTGGAGGCCAATGAACAAAGAGCTGAGTAGGGCAGGAATCAGTCAGCAGCAATTAGCATGGAAATCAGCTCATGAGAAATCATGCTGGCTCAGCTGGCCAATAATCAAGTAGATGAGCAGGAGGAAGTTCGCAACACAGGTAGCAATTGTCAAGGAAATGACAGGCAGGAACTTGCAGCTCAGCTGGCAATTTCAACAAGCAGTATGAACAGAACAGACGAATCAAACGGCTAGCCAGCAGCCCTGAATCACGTGACTGAGCATGCACTGTCACTGTGGCTGACTCACACGCATACGAATGATTCATGCACTGATCACGTGCTCTAAATCACTGATCACGTGATTGCGCATAGCACTGACACGTGGATGATACATACACTGACATCAGTGACAGATCAATGCAAGTGATCACGTGCTACATGCAGCTGCAAGTGGCTGATCAATACTCTGCTCCTAAACTGAATCATGCACTGACACGTGGCTAAATCATGCACGCTCACCTGCGGATCATGCAATTGACACGTAGCTACCATGTACAGCACTGAGGATCATCACTGACACCATATCATGCACTGACAAGTGACGTATCAGCACTTTCTCGTTACGACACACGACACGTACTGACAATGCACTGATCAACGGCATCAGCACTGATCACAGGAGGTCAATACACTGATCACGTCCGTCACGCACAGATCGAACGTGATAATCATAACTGATCACGGGATATCAAAGCACTGATTTACGTGCCTGTCATGCACAGATCACGTGACTAAAACATGAACTGATCACGTAGTATCATGCACGAACACGTGCTATCAATACACTGTTGCACCGTGTCCGATCATGCAAACTGAATCACTGCTGATCATACACTGATCAACTGCCTGTCATCACAGAAATCAACGTGACTACCTCATAATGATCCAGTGACATCAATTGCAACTGATCACGTGGCTGAACACAGACACGTATCACGTGAACTGATCATGCCACGATCACGTATGATCAATGCACTGATCACGTGCTGATCAAATGCACTGATAACGTGTCTGACAATACACTGATCAGTGCTATCATGCACTGCTCACGTGCTGATCATGCAATGACACGCAGAACTACGATTACTAGTCACAATGACTGACATCACTAACCACGTAATTGATCATGCACTGATCACCTGGCTTATCAATGCATTGATCCAATGTGACGATCACGTGCTGATCATGTTGGTGTCATACCATGATACATGTGCCTCTGGAGGCAATGAAACAAAGAGCTGAGTAGGGCAGGAATCAGTACAGGCAATAATGCATCGGAACTGAGCTCTGAGAAATCACGAAATGCTCAGCCTGGCAATAATCAGTTAGATGAGCAGGCAGGAATTACGCAGCACAGGTGCAATTGGTCAGGAAGATGACAGCAGGAAATCGTGCAACTCAGCTGGCAATTGTCAATAATGAGCAGACACGAATCACGCAGCTCAGCAGCGCCCTGATCACGTGACTGACATGCACTGTTCACGTGCTGATCACACACCTACACTGAATGATCATGCACTGGATCACGTGCTCTCATGCCAAGCCGATCACGTGATGGCGCATGCACCGATCACGTAAATTATGGCACAGAATCACGTGGCTATCATGCACGAGAATGCTTCTCAAATTGCACTGACATTGTGGAACGGATCATTGCACTATCACCTAGCTATCTTGCACTGAATCACTCTGATCATAACACCATTACGACTGATCAAGTCACTGATCACGCGCTATCATGCATTGATTACATACTCCACAGCACTGAATCAACGTGGAATGATCATAACACTGACACGTGAACTGATCATGGCACTGACAACGTGACTGCCATGCACTATCACTGTGACTGATCACGCACTGATGTTGGCAATCATGCACTGATACTTGGCTTGATCATACACTGAATCAACGTGACTGACATGCCACTGATTCTCGGCTATCATCACTGAATTCAAGTGCCTGATTCAACTCCTGCAACTGAACTTATCAATGCAATGATCACTTGGCTATCATGCACTGCTCTCGTGACTGATCATCAATGCATCACGTAGCTTACCATGTAACTAGTCACGTGAGTGGATCGGCACTGGATCACATAATGATCATGCACTGACAGGTACTATCATGCAATCACGGAACGATCATGCACTGACACGTGACGATCATGCACCTGATCCCGTGGCTATCATGCACGGCCAACGGCTGATCATGCAACTGATCAACTTAGCTACCATGTAACTGTCACATGAACTGATCATGCACTGATGACGTATTGATCATGCACTGATTTTGGTGGCTGCACACTGCAATCACGTGGCGATCATACACGATACGTAACCTGAATCACGCACTGATCACGTGACTGATCAAATGCACTGAATCACGTGCTATCATGACCTGATCACTTGGCTGGTCATCGACACTGATCACTTGGCCTGGTCATGCACAGATAACAATGACTGATCATGCACATGATCACTGACTGGATTCAATGCACTGATCACTGCTATCATGCACTACACGGGCTGACATGCAATGATCACTAAGCTACCATGACTGGTCACGTGACTGACATGCACTGACTCGTGGCTACAATGCAGCTCACGTTGCGATCAATGAAATGATCAACGTAAGCTACCATGACGGGTCACGTGATGATTCATGACACTGATCACGTAATTGAGCAGCACTGACACGTGGCGATCATACACTGATCACGTGACCTGAAATCAGCACTGATCACCGTGACTGATCATGCACTGATCACTCCTGTCACACACTGACAACGGCCTGGTCAGTGCACAGATTACGTGAACTGATCAGCCACTGATCACTGACTGATCATGAGGCACTGATCATGTGGCCTATCATGCCACTACTCACGGGCTGATCATGCAAGACAGTTAGCACCATGGTACCGTCACGTGAAACTGATCATACACCCATCAGGTGACTGATCATGCAACATCACTGGCTATCATGCACGGCTAAGGCGATCAACAATGACACGTGCTACCGTCCTGTCACGTGACGTCAATGCACAGATCACTTAATTGATCAATGGCACTGATCACGTGGCTGACCATACACCGACACGTGACGATCAGCACTGATCACGTTATGATCATGGCACATGACACGTGGCTATCATGCCCGATCACTACGGTCACAACACATCACTGCCTGGTCATGCACAGATTACGTGAACTGATCCATCACTGATCACGTACTGATCATCACTGCACATACGTCTGATCAATCACACCACGTGGCTGATCAATTGCAATGACAATGTCAGCTACCAGTATCGTCACGGACGATTCAATACACCCACAGTGGACTTGATGATGACTGATCATGTGGCTACATCACTGTCACGGGCGATCATAACACTGGATCACCTGCCTGGTCATCACAACAACGTACTACATGACTGACACGTACTATCAGCACTAATCACCTGCTGATCAATGCAACTGATCAAATGTGGCTATATGTAATGATCAGTGCTTATCATGCACCGGCACGTGGCTGATCCATGCACTGATACGATGACGAGCATGGACTGATCACATGACTAATCATGTAGTGATCACGAACATTAATGGCAAACGATCATATACTGATCAGCGCTATCATGTTTGCTATCATACACTGATCATGTGCCTCGAAAGCAATAAACAAGAGCTTGATAGGCACAATCAAAACAGTCCCAGCAGGCAATAATCATGAACTCAGCTGTGAGGAATCATGCGTTCACGCAATAATCAACAGCGAGCACCCGCAGGAAATACGGCAGCAACAAGCGAAATTGTCACACAGATGACAGAGAATCATGCACTCAGCTGTCAAGTCAGCAGATTAGCAACGAGTAAATCACTGCAGCTCAGCAGGCTCTGATCACGTGACGAGCAGCAACTGTTTCACAGGCCCTGAACATATACTGATCACAGTGGCGGATCATACACTGATCATGTGGCCTGAAACATGCAACGTTCACGTGGCTGATCACAATCACCTGTCAACGTGCGATCACAATGACATGTAGCTACCTATGACCGGTCACGTGACTGATCAATAAACCCACCAGTACTGATCCATCACTGATCACGTGGCTAGCATGCACTGTTCACGTGCTTAAATCATACACGACCACGTGATTGATAATGCACTGAACACTTGGATACATGCCACTGATCACTGTGCTGATCATACACTGCACGGTTAGATCATGCACTGAGCACGTGGCGATCATACACTGCTCATGAGCTGATAAGCCTGAATCACACTACATGCAGTGCTCATGTGCTGATCCTGCAATGACGACGTAGCACATGTCGGATCACGAGACGACCGCAATGGAACGAATTGGATCAAATGCACTGATCACTGACTGATCATGCACTGATCACGTGGCAGCATGGCACTCTGCACGCGATCATGCAATGATCACGCAGCACCAGTACTGGTCCATGACGATCATAGCACTGATCACATAAATTGATCAGCACTGATCACATGGCTTATCAATGCCATTATCAGGACGATCCCATGTGCTGATCATTTGGTGTCATCACTGAATCATTCCTCTGGAGGCAATGAAAAAGAGCTGAGTAGCAGGAATCAGTCACAGGCAATAATCAGAACTCAGCCTGAGAAAATCATGCTGCCGCGGCAATAACAAGTAGAATGAGCAGGCCGGAATTACCGCAGCACAGGTAATCAATTGTCAAGGAGAATACAGCAAGGAATCGCACTCACTGGCAATTGTCAAGCCAGATGAACATACAGGAATCACGCAGCCTCAGCAGCCCTGATCCACGTGACTGACAGGCCACTGTTTCACGTGGGACTCACACCTATCACGGATGATCATGCACTGATCATTGCTCCAGCTGCACTGATCACGTGATTGCGCATGCACGATCAAAGTGGAGATCATCACTATCATGACAGATCATCAAGTGATCACGTGCATCAGCCACTGATCAATGGCTGATCATACCGCTCCTGAAATGATCATGCACTGATCACTGGCTATCAGCACGCTCAGGTGCTGATAATGCAATGATCACGTAGCTACCATGTTCTAAAGTCACGTGAGTGATCAGCAGTGATCAAAACGTATGTGATCATGCAACTGACAGTGACTTTCAAGCACTGTCTGTTACTGATCAAGCACTGGATCAAACTGACTGATCATGGGCACTGATCACGTGGCATCATGCACTGATCAACATGAATGGCATACACGATCACCGTGCCCTGGCAGCACAATCACGTGACTAATCCAGAAACTGAACACGTGGTATAAATTCACTGATCACTGGATACATGCCACTGATTACGTGCCCCTGTCATGCACAGATCACGTGACTAAACATGAACTGACACGTAGGTATCATGCACTGAACACGAGCTGATATACACTGTTCACGTGCGATCATGCACTGATCACGTGCTGATCATATCACGACACAGTCCTGGCATGCACATCACGTACTACTCATAAGTGATCCCGTGCTATCATGCACTGATCACGTTGCTGATCACACAACGTACAGTGACTGACATGCACTGATCATGTATTTTGAACATGCACTGATCACGCCGATATGCACTGATCAACGTGTCTGAACAACACTGATCACGTGCTGATCATGCAAACTGACACGTGTCGATCACACTGATCACGCTAATCAATGCACTGCTCACGTGCTGATCATAATGACACGCACTATGTACATCGCAGACCTGATCATGGCATGATCACGGTACATTGAACCACACTGATCACTGGCATCACAATTGATCATGTGACTGATCATGCTGACATTGGGGTCCATACACGATCATGCCCTGAGGCAAGAACAAGAGCTGAGTAGGCAGGACTCACTCAGCATGGCAAATAAATCAATGGAACGAGCTCGAGAAATCAACGCTGCGCACTGGCAAATAATCAAGAGATGAGCCAGCAGGGATAACGCAGCGAACAGTGCAATTGGTCAAAGAGATACAGCAGAATCGTGCAACCCGCGGCAAGTTGTCAACAGATGAGCAACAGTAACACGCAGCTCAAGAGCCCGGATCACGTGACGAGCATGCACTTGTTCACGTGCTGATCACACACCTATCACAATGAATGATCATGCACTGAATCACTGCCCCATGCAACTGATCACGTGATGCGCATGCACTGATCACGAATGTACTCACTGATCACGTGCTACATGCACTGATGACGTGGCTGACATTTGCACTTATCATGTGACGGACAGGGAGCACGATCACCTAGCTATTCTTGCATCGATGCACTGCTGATCATACACCATTACGGACTACAGGTACTGACACGGCGCTACAGAATTGATACATGACTCCAACATCACGATCACGTGGATGATCATACACTGATCACGTGACTGACCATGCACTGATACGTAACGATCATCGGCACGATGATTGCAACAGCACTGATTACTGCCTGACACTACACGAATCACGTGCTGATCAGGCCACTGAACTCGTGGCTACAATCCACTGAGCAAGGGCTGAATCATACTCTGCTCCTGAAATGATCAATGCAATGACAACGTGCAGCATTGCTACTTGCACGGGCTGATCATGCATGATCACGTAGCACCATGGTAACTATCACGTGATGACGGCACTGATCACAAATTGATCATGCACTGATCAAGGTGACTGATCATGTCACTGTTTCACGTGACTGATCATGCACTGATCACGTGACCTGAATCATGCACTGATCTCGGCATCATCCACGCTCACTGGCGATCCATGCAGATCACCTAGCTACAATGTACTGGTCACAGACTGATCATGCACGATAACGTAATTGGATCAGCACTATAGTGCTGATCCATGCACTGACACGTGCTGATCATACACTATTAGTAACGATTCACGCACTGATCACGTGACGATCAGCACTGGATCATGTGCTATCATGCCTGATCACTTGGGGGCCCCCCCCCCTTGGGGTCATACCTGAATCACGTGCCTGGTCGCACATATTACATGACCTGATCAATCACTGATCACTGAACTGATCAGAACTGATCACCTGGGCTATCATGCACTATCAACGTGCTGACATGCAATCAAGTAAAAGCTACCATGGGACTGGTCGACGTGACTGAATCATGCACTTGAATCTCGGGCTATCAGCACGGCTCACGTGCTGATCATGCAATACACGTAGTACCATGGACTGTTCACGTGATGAATCAATGCACTGATCACGTAATTGATCACAAAGATCACGTGCTGCATCAATACACTGAATCACGTGACTGATCATCACTGATCACCGTGGCATCATAACACTATCACTCCGGTCACAACTGATCACGTGCCTGGTCACGCAACAATTACGTGACTGATCACACATCACTTGACTGATCATGCAACTGATCATGTGGGCTTATCAATGCACACGCAGGGCTGATACGCAATGATCATGTACTACGATACCGTCAAACGTGACTGATCATACAACCTACAGGGTGACTGATCATCACTGATACCGTGGCTATCATGCACGGCTCACGGCTGATCATACAATTGATCACTGGCTACCAATTCCTGTCAGTGACGATCATGCACAGTCACTTAATGATCATGCACTGACACGGCGACCAACACTGATCAACGTGACTGATCATGCACTGACACGTACTGATCATGGGCACTATCACGTGGCATCATGCACTGAGCACTTTTCCCTGGCAACACACTGATCACGTCCTGGTCCATGCACAGATTACTACTGATCATTGCACTGATCACGTGACTGATCTGCACGACACGGTGCTACATGCACACTCCTGGCTATCATGCAAGGATCACGTAGCTCCATTTACCTCGCACGTGACTGATCATACACCCATCAGGTGACTGATGACTGATCACGTGGCATCATCACTGTCAACTGCGATCAAACTGATCAACCTGCCGTCAGCACAATACGTGACTAATCATGACTGATCATGTCGTGCTATCATCACGATCACCTGCTGATCATCACTGATCATCGTGGCCTATCAGTAATGATCACCGTGCTATCATGCACGCGTCACGTGGCTATCATGCACTGAACCGGACTGAGGCAAGGCTGATCACAGACTACAATTATATCAACTGTGTACTTAATGGCGGCTGATCATGTGACTGATCATAGCGCGACAGTTGCTATCATAACACTGATTCATTTGCCTTCTGAAGCAAAAACAAAGAACGAAGTAGGCACGAAGCAAACAGTCCACAGGCCAAAATCCATGGAACTCAAGCTGTGACGAATCAGCGTCAGCGGCAATAGACAAGCCAAGCTGAGCAGGCAGGAATTACGCAGCACAGCTGGCAATGTCCCGCAGAATGACAGGCAGTCAATGCAGCTCAGCTGGCAATTGTCAAGCAATTAGCAGACAGTAAATCACGCAGCTCAGCAGCTCTGATCACAGTGACTGAGCATGCACTGTCACATGCTGATACATATACTGGATCACGTGCTTGATCAACACTGATCATGGGCTGAACATGCACTGTTCACGTGGCGATCACACACCGCCAGTGGCGATCCCATGCAATGATCATGTAGCACCAGACCGTCACGGACTGATCAATACCCACAGTGACTGATCATGCACTGAACACGTGCATCAATAACAGTTCACGTGACCCAGCATGGACTACGTGATCAATTGATGACAGCCACGTGACAGTGCATGATCAATCCCAACGTTCAGTGCATGATCATCATGTATCTGTGCATTGACCAGGCACGTGATCCAGAGATGACTAAGCCAGTATCCAGTGCATGATAGTCTCACGTGATCAGTGCAATGATTCAGTCACGGATCATCAACAGTCAACGAACAGGATGATCAATTACGTGATTCAGTGCATGATCAGTCCACCTGAATGGGTGTATGTCATTCACCGTGACCTGTACACGGTAGCTACATGATCCATCGCATGATCAGCCACATGGCAGTGCATGATCGCCACGTGTCAGTGCATGACCAGGCACGTGATCAGTGTATGTCCAGCCAAGTGATCAGTGCATGATAGCCACGTGATAAGTGCATGATCAGCCACGTTGATCAGTGCATGACCAGGCACGTGATCAGTGTATGTCCAGCCAAGTGATCAGTGCATGATAGCCACGTGATCAGTGCAGATCAGTCACATGATCAGTGCATGATCAGTCACGTGAGAGATGTGTGATCAGCCACGTGAACAGTGCATGCTCAGTCACGTGATCAGGGGCCTGCTGAGCTGCGTGATTACTGTCTGCTCATCTGCTTGACAATTGCCAGCTGAGCTGCACGATTCCTGCCTTGTCATCTCCTTGACAATGCCACCTGTGCTGCGTAATTCCTGCCTGCTCATCTACTTGATTATTGCCAGCTGAGCAGCATGATTTCTCAGAGGTGAGTTCCATGATTATAGCCTGCTGACTGATTCCTGCCTACTCAGCTCTATGTTCATTGCCTCCAGAGGCACATGATCAGTGTGTGACACCAAACATGATCAGCACATGATCAGTCACATAATCAATGCATGATAAGCCAGGGGATCAGTGCATGATCAATTATGTGATCAGTGCATGATCAGTCATGTGACCAGTACATGGTAGCTGCGTGATCATTGCATGATCAGCCCACGTGAGCAGTGCATTATAGCCACGTGATCAGTGCATGATCAGTCACGTGATCTGTGCATGATCAGTCACGTGATCAGTGCATGATCAATTACCTGATCAGTGCATGATCAGTCACGTGACCAGTGCATGGTAGCTACGTGATCATTGCATGATCAGCCACGTGATCAGTGCATGATAGCCACGTGATCAGTGCATGATAGCCACGTGATCAGTGCATGATCAGTCACGTGATACGTGTGTGATCAGCCACGTGATCAGTGCATGTTATCCACGTGATCAGTGCAGGATAGCCACGTGATCACTTCATGATTATTTACGTGATCTGTACATGATCAGTCACGTGATACGTGTGTGATCAGCCACCGGATCAGTGCGTGATGAGCCATGTGATCAGTGCAGGATCAATTACGTGATCAGTGCATGATCAGTCACATGACCAGTACATGGTAGCTACGTGATCATTGCGTGATCAGCCACGTGATCAGTGCATGATAGCTACGTGATCAGTGCATGATAGCCACATGATCAGTGCATGAGAGCCACGTGATCAGTGCATGATCAGTCACGTGATACATGTGTGATCAGCCACGTGATCAGTGCATGTTGAGCCACGTGATCAGTGCAGGATCAATTACGTGATCAGTGCATGATCAGTCACGTGATCAGTACATGATCAGTCACGTAAACAGTGCATGATCATTGACGTGATCTGTGCATGATCAGTCACGTGACCAGTATATGGTAGCTACGTGACCTTTCCATGACGAGCCACGTGAGCAGTGCATGATAGCCACGTGATGTGTGCATGATCAGTTACATGAGCAGAGTATAATCAGCCACGTGATCAGTGCATGAGTGCCACGTGATCAGTGCATGATATGTCACGTGACAGGTGTGTGATCAGCCACGTGAACAGTGCATGTTCAGCCACGTGATCAGTGCATGATAGCCACGTGATCAGTGCATGATCAGTTACGTGAGCAGTGTATGATCAGCCACGTGATCAGTGCATGATCAGACACGTGAACAGTGTATGATCAGCCACGTGATCTGTGCATGATATCCAAGTGATCAGTGCATGATCATCACGTGATCAGTGTATGATCAGCCACGTGAACAGTGCATGCTCAGTCACGTGATCAGGGCCTGCTGAGCTGCGTGATTACTGTCTGCTCATCTGCTTGACAATTGCCAGCTGAGCTGCATGATTCCTGCCTGTCATCTGCTTGACAATTGCCAGCTGTGCTGTGTAATTCCTGCCTGCTCAGCTGCTTGATTATTGCCAGCTGAGCAGCATGATTCCTCACACCTGAGTTCCATGATTATTGCCTGCTGACTGTTTGATTCGTGCCTACTCAGCTCTTTGTATATTGCCTCCAGAGGCACATGATCAGTGTATGATAGCAAACATGATCAGCGCATGATCAGTCACATGATCAGCGCCATTAAGTCACGTGATCACTACATGATAGTCATGTGATCAGTCCATGCTCAGTCACGGTATCAGTGCATGATCAGCCACGTGATCAGTGCATGATCAGCCAGGTGAACATTTCATGATAGCTATGTGATCAGTTCATGATTTGTCACGTGATCTGTGCATGACCAGGCAGGTGGTCAGTGTATGATCAGCGACGTGATCAGTTCATGATCCGTCACCTAATGGGTGTATGATCAGTCACCTGACCGGTACATGGTAGCTACATGGTCATTGCATGATCAGCCACGTGAGTAGTGCATGATAGCCACGTGATCAGTGCATGATCAATCACGTGTTCAGTGCATGATCAGTCATGTAATCTGTGCATGACCAGGCACGTGATCAGTGTATGACTAGCCAAGTGATCAGTGCATGATAGCCACGTGATCAGGGCATGATCAGTCACGTGATCAGTGCATGATCAGTCACGTGATCAGTGGATGATCAATTACGTGATCAGTGCATGATCAGTCACCTGATGGGTGTATGTTCATTCACGTGACCTGTACACGGTAGCTACATGATCATCGCATGATCAGCCACATGAGCAGTGCATGATCGCCACGTGATCAGTGCATGACCAGGCACGTGATCAGTGTATGTCCAGCCAAGTGATCAGTGCATGATAGCCACGTGATCAGTGCATGATCAGCCACGTGATCAGTGCATGACCAGGCACGTGATCAGTGTATGTCCAGCCAAGTGATCAGTGCATGATAGCCACGTGATCAGTGCATGATCAGTCACATGATCAGTGCATGATCAGTCACGTGAGAGATGTGTGATCAGCCACGTGAACAGTGCATGCTCAGTCACGTGATCAGGGCCTGCTGAGCTGCGTGATTACTGTCTGCTCATCTGCTTGACAATTTCCAGCTGAGCTGCACGATTCCTGCCTGTCATCTCCTTGACAATTGCCACCTGTGCTGCGTAATTCCTGCCTGCTCATCTACTTGATTATTGCCAGCTGAGCAGCATGATTTCTCAGAGGTGAGTTCCATGATTATAGCCTGCTGACTGATTCCTGCCTACCCAGCTCTATGTTCATTGCCTCCAGAGGCACATGATCAGTGTGTGACACCAAACATGATCAGCACATGATCAGTCACATAATCAATGCATGATAAGCCAGGGGATCAGTGCATGATCAATTATGTGATCAGTGCATGATCAGTCATGTGACCAGTACATGGTAGCTGCGTGATCATTGCATGATCAGCCACGTGAGCAGTGCATTATAGCCACGTGATCAGTGCATGATCAGTCACGTGATCTGTGCATGATCAGTCACGTGATCAGTGCATGATCAATTACCTGATCAGTGCATGATCAGTCACGTGACCAGTGCATGGTAGCTACGTGATCATTGCATGATCAGCCACGTGATCAGTGCATGATAGCCACGTGATCAGTGCATGATAGCCACGTGATCAGTGCATGATCAGTCACGTGATACGTGTGTGATCAGCCACGTGATCAGTGCATGTTATCCACGTGATCAGTGCAGGATAGCCACGTGATCACTTCATGATTATTTACGTGATCTGTACATGATCAGTCACGTGATACGTGTGTGATCAGCCACCGGATCAGTGCGTGATGAGCCATGTGATCAGTGCAGGATCAATTACGTGATCAGTGCATGATCAGTCACATGACCAGTACATGGTAGCTACGTGATCATTGCGTGATCAGCCACGTGATCAGTCCATGATAGCTACGTGATCAGTGCATGATAGCCACATGATCAGTGCATGATCAGTCACGTGATCAGGGCCTGCTGAGCTGCGTGATTACTGTCTGCTCATCTGCTTGACAATTGCCAGCTGAGCTGCATGATTCCTGCCTGTCATCTGCTTGACAATTGCCAGCTGTGCTGTGTAATTCCTGCCTGCTCAGCTGCTTGATTATTGCCAGCTGAGCAGCATGATTCCTCACACCTGAGTTCCATGATTATTGCCTGCTGACTGTTTGATTCGTGCCTACTCAGCTCTTTGTATATTGCCTCCAGAGGCACATGATCAGTGTATGATAGCAAACATGATCAGCGCATGATCAGTCACATGATCAGCGCCATTAAGTCACGTGATCACTACATGATAATCATGTGATCAGTCCATGCTCAGTCACGGTATCAGTGCATGATAGCCACGTGATCAGTGCATGATAGCCACGTGATCAGTGCATGATCAGTCACGTGATACGTGTGTGATCAGCCACGTGATCAGTGCATGTTATCCACGTGATCAGTGCAGGATAGCCACGTGATCACTTCATGATTATTTACATGATCTGTACATGATCAGTCACGTGATACGTGTGTGATCAGCCACCGGATCAGTGCGTGATGAGCCATGTGATCAGTGCAGGATCAATTACGTGATCAGTGCATGATCAGTCACATGACCATTACATGGTAGCTACGTGATCATTGCGTGATCAGCCACGTGATCAGTGCATGATAGCTACGTGATCAGTGCATGATAGCCACATGATCAGTGCATGAGAGCCACGTGATCAGTGCATGATCAGTCACGTGATACATGTGTGATCAGCCACGTGATCAGTGCATGTTGAGCCACGTGATCAGTGCAGGATCAATTACGTGATCAGTGCATGATCAGTCACGTGATCAGTACATGATCAGTCACGTAAACAGTGCATGATCATTGACGTGATCTGTGCATGATCAGTCACGTGACCAGTATATGGTAGCTACGTGACCTTTCCATGACGAGCCACGTGAGCAGTGCATGATAGCCACGTGATGTGTGCATGATCAGTTACATGAGCAGAGTATAATCAGCCACGTGATCAGTGCATGAGTGCCACGTGATCAGTGCATGATATGTCACGTGACAGGTGTGTGATCAGCCACGTGAACAGTGCATGTTCAGCCACGTGATCAGTGCATGATAGCCACGTGATCAGTGCATGATCATTTACCTGAGCAGTGTATGATCAGCCACGTGATCAGTGCATGATATCCAAGTGATCAGTGCATGATCATCACGTGATCAGTGTATGATCAGCCACGTGAACAGTGCATGCTCAGTCAGGTGATCAGGGCCTGCTGAGCTGCGTGATTACTGTCTGCTCATCTGCTTGACAATTGCCTGCTGAGCTGCATGATTCCTGCCTGTCATCTGCTTGACAATTGCCAGCTGTGCTGTGTAATTCCTGCCTGCTCAGCTGCTTGATTATTGCCAGCTGAGCAGCATGATTCCTCACACCTGAGTTCCATGATTATTGCCTGCTGACTGTTTGATTCGTGCCTACTCAGCTCTTTGTATATTGCCTCCAGAGGCACATGATCAGTGTATGATAGCAAACATGATCAGCGCATGATCAGTCACATGATCAGCGCCATTAAGTCACGTGATCACTACATGATAGTCATGTGATCAGTCCATGCTCAGTCACGGTATCAGTGCATGATCAGCCACGTGATCAGTGCATGATCAGCCAGGTGAACATTTCATGATAGCTATGTGATCAGTTCATGATTTGTCACGTGATCTGTGCATGACCAGGCAGGTGGTCAGTGTATGATCAGCGACGTGATCAGTGCATGATCCGTCACCTAATGGGTGTATGATCAGTCACCTGACCGGTACATGGTAGCTACATGGTCATTGCATGATCAGCCACGTGAGTAGTGCATGATAGCCACGTGATCAGTGCATGATCAATCACGTGTTCAGTGCATGATCAGTCATGTAATCTGTGCATGACCAGGCACGTGATCAGTGTATGACTAGCCAAGTGATCAGTGCATGATAGCCACGTGATCAGTGCATGATCAGTCACGTGATCAGTGCATGATCAGTCACGTGATCAGTGGATGATCAATTACGTGATCAGTGCATGATCAGTCACCTGATGGGTGTATGTTCATTCACGTGACCTGTACACGGTAGCTACATGATCATCGCATGATCAGCCACATGAGCAGTGCATGATCGCCACGTGATCAGTGCATGACCAGGCACGTGATCAGTGTATGTCCAGCCAAGTGATCAGTGCATGATAGCCACGTGATCAGTGCATGATCAGCCACGTGATCAGTGCATGACCAGGCACGTGATCAGTGTATGTCCAGCCAAGTGATCAGTGCATGATAGCCACGTGATCAGTGCATGATCAGTCACATGATCAGTGCATGATCAGTCACGTGAGAGATGTGTGATCAGCCACGTGAACAGTGCATGCTCAGTCACGTGATCAGGGCCTGCTGAGCTGCGTGATTACTGTCTGCTCATCTGCTTGACAATTTCCAGCTGAGCTGCACGATTCCTGCCTGTCATCTCCTTGACAATTGCCACCTGTGCTGCGTAATTCCTGCCTGCTCATCTACTTGATTATTGCCAGCTGTGCAGCATGATTTCTCAGAGGTGAGTTCCATGATTATAGCCTGCTGACTGATTCCTGCCTACTCAGCTCTATGTTCATTGCCTCCAGAGGCACATGATCAGTGTGTGACACCAAACATGATCAGCACATGATCAGTCACATAATCAATGCATGATAAGCCAGGGGATCAGTGCATGATCAATTATGTGATCAGTGCATGATCAGTCATGTGACCAGTACATGGTAGCTGCGTGATCATTGCATGATCAGCCACGTGAGCAGTGCATTATAGCCACGTGATCAGTGCATGATCAGTCACGTGATCTGTGCATGATCAGTCACGTGATCAGTGCATGATCAATTACCTGATCAGTGCATGATCAGTCACGTGACCAGTGCATGGTAGCTACGTGATCATTGCATGATCAGCCACGTGATCAGTGCATGATAGCCACGTGATCAGTGCATGATAGCCACGTGATCAGTGCATGATCAGTCACGTGATACGTGTGTGATCAGCCACGTGATCAGTGCATGTTATCCACGTGATCAGTGCAGGATAGCCACGTGATCACTTCATGATTATTTACGTGATCTGTACATGATCAGTCACGTGATACGTGTGTGATCAGCCACCGGATCAGTGCGTGATGAGCCAGGTGATCAGTGCAGGATCAATTACGTGATCAGGGCATGATCAGTCACATGACCAGTACATGGTAGCTACGTGATCATTGCGTGATCAGCCACGTGATCAGTGCATGATAGCTACGTGATCAGTGCATGATAGCCACATGATCAGTGCATGAGAGCCACGTGATCAGTGCATGATCAGTCACGTGATACATGTGTGATCAGCCACGTGATCAGTGCATGTTGAGCCACGTGATCAGTGCAGGATCAATTACGTGATCAGTGCATGATCAATTACGTGATCAGTGCATGATCAGTCACCTGATGGGTGTATGTTCATTCACGTGACCTGTACACGGTAGCTACATGATCATCGCATGATCAGCCACGTGAGCAGTGCATGATCGCCACGTGATCAGTGCATGATCAGTCACGTGATCTGTGCATGATCAGTCACGTGATCAGTGCATGATCAATTACCTGATCAGTGCATGATCAGTCACGTGACCAGTGCATGGTAGCTACGTGATCATTGCATGATCAGCCACGTGATCAGTGCATGATAGCCACGTGATCAGTGCATGATAGCCACGTGATCAGTGCATGATCAGTCACGTGATACGTGTGTGATCAGCCACGTGATCAGTGCATGTTATCCACGTGATCAGTGCAGGATAGCCACGTGATCACTTCATGATTATTTACGTGATCTGTACATGATCAGTCACGTGATACGTGTGTGATCAGCCACCGGATCAGTGCGTGATGAGCCAGGTGATCAGTGCAGGATCAATTACGTGATCAGGGCATGATCAGTCACATGACCAGTACATGGTAGCTACGTGATCATTGCGTGATCAGCCACGTGATCAGTGCATGATAGCTACGTGATCAGTGCATGATAGCCACATGATCAGTGCATTATAGCCACGTGATCAGTGCATGATCAGTCACGTGATCTGTGCATGATCAGTCACGTGATCAGTGCATGATCAATTACCTGATCAGTGCATGATCAGTCACGTGACCAGTGCATGGTAGCTACGTGATCATTGCATGATCAGCCACGTGATCAGTGCATGATAGCCACGTGATCAGTGCATGATAGCCACGTGATCAGTGCATGATCAGTCACGTGATACGTGTGTGATCAGCCACGTGATCAGTGCATGTTATCCACGTGATCAGTGCAGGATAGCCACGTGATCACTTCATGATTATTTATGTGATCTGTACATGATCAGTCACGTGATACGTGTGTGATCAGCCACCGGATCAGTGCGTGATGAGCCATGTGATCAGTGCAGGATCAATTACGTGATCAGTGCATGATCAGTCACATGACCAGTACATGGTAGCTACGTGATCATTGCGTGATCAGCCACGTGATCAGTCCATGATAGCTAAGTGATCAGTGCATGATAGCCACATGATCAGTGCATGATCAGTCACGTGATCAGGGCCTGCTGAGCTGCGTGATTACTGTCTGCTCATCTGCTTGACAATTGCCAGCTGAGCTGCATGATTCCTGCCTGTCATCTGCTTGACAATTGCCAGCTGTGCTGTGTAATTCCTGCCTGCTCAGCTGCTTGATTATTGCCAGCTGAGCAGCATGATTCCTCACACCTGAGTTCCATGATTATTGCCTGCTGACTGTTTGATTCGTGCCTACTCAGCTCTTTGTATATTGCCTCCAGAGGCACATGATCAGTGTATGATAGCAAACATGATCAGCGCATGATCAGTCACATGATCAGCGCCATTAAGTCACGTGATCACTACATGATAGTCATGTGATCAGTCCATGCTCAGTCACGGTATCAGTGCATGATCAGCCACGTGATCAGTGCATGATCAGCCAGGTGAACATTTCATGATAGCTATGTGATCAGTTCATGATTTGTCACGTGATCTGTGCATGACCAGGCAGGTGGTCAGTGTATGATCAGCGACGTGATCAGTGCATGATCCGTCACCTAATGGGTGTATGATCAGTCACCTGACCGGTACATGGTAGCTACATGGTCATTGCATGATCAGCCACGTGAGTAGTGCATGATAGCCACGTGATCAGTGCATGATCAATCACGTGTTCAGTGCATGATCAGTCATGTAATCTGTGCATGACCAGGCACGTGATCAGTGTATGACTAGCCAAGTGATCAGTGCATGATAGCCACGTGATCAGTGCATGATCAGTCACGTGATCAGTGCATGATCAGTCACGTGATCAGTGGATGATCAATTACGTGATCAGTGCATGATCAGTCACCTGATGGGTGTATGTTCATTCACGTGACCTGTACACGGTAGCTACATGATCATCGCATGATCAGCCACATGGGCAGTGCATGATCGCCACGTGATCAGTGCATGACCAGGCACGTGATCAGTGTATGTCCAGCCAAGTGATCAGTGCATGATAGCCACGTGATCAGTGCATGATCAGCCACGTGATCAGTGCATGACCAGGCATGTGATCAGTGTATGTCCAGCCAAGTGATCAGTGCATGATAGCCACGTGATCAGTGCATGATCAGTCACATGATCAGTGCATGATCAGTCACGTGAGAGATGTGTGATCAGCCACGTGAACAGTGCATGCTCAGTCACGTGATCAGGGCCTGCTGAGCTGCGTGATTACTGTCTGCTCATCTGCTTGACAATTGCCAGCTGAGCTGCACGATTCCTGCCTGTCATCTCCTTGACAATTGCCACCTGTGCTGCGTAATTCCTGCCTGCTCATCTACTTGATTATTGCCAGCTGAGCAGCATGATTTCTCAGAGGTGAGTTCCATGATTATAGCCTGCTGACTGATTCCTGCCTACTCAGCTCTATGTTCATTGCCTCCAGAGGCACATGATCAGTGTGTGACACCAAACATGATCAGCACATGATCAGTCACATAATCAATGCATGATAAGCCAGGGGATCAGTGCATGATCAATTATGTGATCAGTGCATGATCAGTCATGTGACCAGTACATGGTAGCTGCGTGATCATTGCATGATCAGCCACGTGAGCAGTGCATTATAGCCACGTGATCAGTGCATGATCAGTCACGTGATCTGTGCATGATCAGTCACGTGATCAGTGCATGATCAATGACCTGATCAGTGCATGATCAGTCACGTGACCAGTGCATGGTAGCTACGTGATCATTGCATGATCAGCCACGTGATCAGTGCATGATAGCCACGTGATCAGTGCATGAAAGCCACGTGATCAGTGCATGATCAGTCACGTGATACGTGTGTGATCAGCCACGTGATCAGTGCATGTTATCCACGTGATCAGTGCAGGATAGCCACGTGATCACTTCATGATTATTTACGTGATCTGTACATGATCAGTCACGTGATACGTGTGTGATCAGCCACCGGATCAGTGCATGTTATCCACATGATCAGTGCATGATCAGTCACGTGATCTGTGCATGATCAGTCACGTGATCAGTGCATGATCAATTACCTGATCAGTGCATGATCAGTCACGTGACCAGTGCATGGTAGCTACGTGATCATTGCATGATCAGCCACGTGATCAGTGCATGATCAATCACGTGTTCAGTGCATGATCAGTCATGTAATCTGTGCATGACCAGGCACGTGATCAGTGTATGACTAGCCAAGTGATCAGTGCATGATAGCCACGTGATCAGTGCATGATCAGTCACGTGATCAGTGCATGATCAGTCACGTGATCAGTGGATGATCAATTACGTGATCAGTGCATGATCAGTCACCTGATGGGTGTATGTTCATTCACGTGACCTGTCAGCAGGCCCCTGATCACGTGACTGAGCATGCACTGTTCACGTGGCTGATCACACATCTCTCACGTGACTGATCATGCACTGATCATGTGACTGATCATGCACTGATCACGTGGCTATCATGCACTGATCACTTGCTGGACATACACTGATCACATGCCTGGTCATGCACTGATCACGTGGCTGATCACTGCACTTATCACGTGGCTATCATGCACTGATCACTTGGCTGGACATACACTGATCACGTGCCTGGTCATGCACTGATCACGTGGCGATCATGCACTGCCATGTGGCTGATCATGGCGATGATATATGTAGCTACCGTGT
>NW_020191533.1:0-11382 GCF_002263795.3 Bos taurus
ATCATGCACTGCTCATTTGATTGAGCATGCACTGATCACGTAGCTATCATGCATTGATCACTTGGCTATCATGCACTGAACACGTGGCTGATCATGCACTGATCACATGCCTGATATGCACTGATCACGTGGCTGATCCTGCACTGATCAGGAAGCTGATCATACACTGATCACATGACTGTGCATGCACTGATTACGTGGCTGATCATGCAGTGATCCCGTGACTGATCATACACTGATCATATGGCTGATCATACACTGATCATGTGGCTGATCATGCACTGATCATATGGCTGATCATACACTGAACACGTGGCTGTTAATGCACTAATCCCGTTGCGGATCATGCACTGATCACGCGGCTGATCATACACTGATCACGTGGCTGATCATGCACTGATCACGTGTCTGATCATAGACTGATCACGCGGCTGATCATGCCCTGATCACCTTGCTTATCATGCACTGATCAGGTGGCTGTCATGCACTGATCACGAGGCTGATCATGCACTGATCACGTGTCTGATCGTACACTGATCACGTGACTGATCATGCACTGATCACGTGGCTGATCGTACACTGATCACGTGACTGATCATGCACTAATCACGTTGCGGATCTTGCACTGATCACGTGGCTACTCATGCACTGATCAGTGCACTGATCACGAAGCTGATCATACACTGATCAGGTGACTGTGCATGCACTGATCACTTGGCTTATCGTGCACTGATCATGTGGCTGATCATGCAATGTTCACGTACCTATAATGCACTTATCACGTGACTGTGCATGTACTGGTCACGTGAATATTATACACTGATCCTGTGACAGATCAGGCACTGATCATATGACTGATCTTGCACTGATCAGGAGGCTATCATGCACTGATCACGTGACTATGATGCACTGACCCACGTGACTGTTCATACACTGATCACTTGGATATCATGCACTGATCACAAGGCTGATCAGGCACTGATCACGTGACTGATCATTACTGATCACCTGGCTATCACGGACGGATCACGTGACTGATAATGCACTGGTCACGTGGCTATCATACACGGATCACGTGACTGTTCATACACTGATCCCTTGGTTATCATGCACTGAACACGTGGCTGACCATGCACTGATCACGTGACTGATCACGCACTGATCACGTGGCTATAATGCACGGATCATGTGACTGATCATGCACTGATCACTTGGCTAACATGCACTGATCACGTGACTGATCATTACTCTGATCACGTGACTGATCATGCACTGATCACTTGGCTAACATGCACTGATCACGTGACTGATCATACTCTGATCACGTGACTGATCATGCACTGATCACGTGGCTATCATGCACTGATCACGTGGCTGATCATGCACTGATCACGTGACTGATCATGCACTTATCACTTGGGGTATCAATACACTGATCACGTGGCTGATCATGCACTGATCACGTGACTGATCATGCACTTATCACTTGGGTATCATACACTGAAAACGTGGCTATCATGCACTGATCACGTGGCTGATCATGCACTGATCACGTGGCTATCATGACCTGATCACGTGGCTGATCATGCACTGATCACGTGACTGATCATGCACTTATCACTTGGCTATCATGCACTGATCACGTGACTGATCATGCACTGATCACGTCAATGATCATACACTGATCACGTGGCTGACCATGCACTGATCACGTGGCTCTCAAGCACTGATCACCTGACTGATTATGCACTGATCACGTGGCTGATCATACTCTGATCACGTGACTGATCATGCACTTATCACAGGGCTATCATGCACTGATCACGTGGCTGATCAAGGACCGATAACGTGACTGATCATGCACTGATCAGTTGGCTATCATGCACTGATCAGGTGGCTATCATGCACTTATCACGTGGCTGATCATCCACTAATCACACGGCAGATCATGAACTGATCACATGACTTATCATGCAGTGATCTTGTGTCTGAATGTGGCTGATCATGTGACTAATCAAGAACTGATCACGTGGCTATCATGCACTGATGATGTGCCTCAGGAGGCAATAACTAAAGAGCTGAGCAGGCACGAATCACGCAATCAGCAGGCAATAATCATGGACCTCAGCTGTGATGAATCATGCTGCTCAGCTGGCAATCATCAAGCAGCTGAATAGGCAGGAGTAGGATGGCTCAGCTGGCATTTTCAAGCAGATGAGCAGGCAGGAATCACGCAGCTCAACTGGCAATTGTCAAGCAGCTGAGCAGACAGGAAAATCGCAGCTCAGTAGGCCCTGATCACGTGACTGAACACGCACTGTTCAAGTGGCTGATCATTCACTGATCACGTGGCTGATCATGCGCTGATAACCTGGCTATCATACACTCATCACGTGACTGATCATGCACTCTTCACGTGCCTGATCATGCACTGATAACGTGGCTGATCATGCATTTATGACGAAGCTGATCATACACTGATCACGTGACCGTGCATGCACTGATCACGTGGCTGTTCATGCACTGATCACGTGGCTGATCATGCACTGATCACGTGGCTGATCATGTGGCTGATCATACACTGACCACGTGACTGATCATGCACTAATCACGTAGCGGATCATGCACTGATCACGTGGCTGATCATACACTGATCATGTGGCTGATCATGCACTGATCATGTGTCTGATCATACACTGATCACTTGGATGATCATGCACTATTCACTTTGCTTATCATGCACTGATCAGGTGGTTATCATGCACTGATCACGTGGCTGATTATGAACTGATCACGTGGCTGATAATACACTGATCATGTGGCTGATCATGCACTAATCACGTTGCTTGTCATGCACTGATCAAGTTGCTATCATGCACTGATCATGTGGCTGTTCATACACTGATCACTTGGCTGATCATGCACTAATCTCGTTGCTCATCATGCACTGATCAGGTGGCTGTCATGCACTGATCACGTGGCTGATCATGTACTGATCACGTTTCTTATAGTACACTGGTCACGTGGATTAACATGCACTAATCGCGTTGCTTATCATGCACTGATCAGGTTGCTATCATGCATTCATCTCCTGGCTGATCATACACTGATCACGTGACTGCGCATGCACTGATCATGTGGATGATCATACAGTGATCACGTTTACTGATCACGCACTGTTCACGTAACTGATCATGCACTGATCACGTGGCTATCATACACTGCTCATGTGACTGATCATTGCACTGATCACGTGCCTGACCATGAAACTGCCTCACGTGGCTGATATTGCCCTGAATCACGTGGCTGATCAAACACTGATCACGTGGCTGATAATGCACTAATCACGTTGCTAATCATGCACTGATCAGGTGGCTATCATGCACTGATCACGTGGCTGATCATGCACTGATCACGTGTCTCATTGTACACTTATCACGTGGCTGATCATGCACTAATCACGTTCCTTAATGTGCACTGATCAGTTTGCTATCATGCACTGATCACGTGGCTGATCATACACTGATCACGTGACTGCGCATGCACGAATCACGTGACTGCACAGGCACTGATCACGTAATTGTATGCAATGATCAAGTGGCTAATATGCACTGCTCATGTGACTGAGCATGCACTGTTCACGTAGCTATCATGAATTGATCACTTGGCTATCATGCACTGATCACGTGGCTGATCATGCACTGCTCATGTGACTGAGCATGCACTGATCACGTAGCTATCATGCATTGATCACTTGTCTATCATGCACTGATCACGTGACTGCACATGCACTGCTCACGTCGTTGTAGGCAATGATCACGTGGCTATCATGCACTGCTCATTTGATTGAGCATGCACTGATCACGTAGCTATCATGCATTGATCACTTGGCTATCATGCACTGAACACGTGGCTGATCATGCACTGATCACATGCCTGATAATGCACTGATCACGTGGCTGATCCTGCACTGATCAGGAAGCTGATCATACACTGATCACATGACTGTGCATGCACTGATTACGTGGCTGATCATGCAGTGATCCCGTGACTGATCATACACTGATCATATGGCTGATCATACACTGATCATGTGGCTGATCATGCACTGATCATATGGCTGATCATACACTGAACACGTGGCTGTTAATGCACTAATCCCGTTGCGGATCATGCACTGATCACGCGGCTGATCATACACTGATCACGTGGCTGATCATGCACTGATCACGTGTCTGATCATAGACTGATCACGCGGCTGATCATGCCCTGATCACCTTGCTTATCATGCACTGATCAGGTGGCTGTCATGCACTGATCACGAGGCTGATCATGCACTGATCACGTGTCTGATCGTACACTGATCACGTGACTGATCATGCACTGATCACGTGGCTGATCGTACACTGATCACGTGACTGATCATGCACTAATCACGTTGCGGATCTTGCACTGATCACGTGGCTACTCATGCACTGATCATGCACTGATCACGAAGCTGATCATACACTGATCAGGTGACTGTGCATGCACTGATCACTTGGCTTATCGTGCACTGATCATGTGGCTGATCATGCAATGTTCACGTACCTATAATGCACTTATCACGTGACTGTGCATGTACTGGTCACGTGAATATTATACACTGATCCTGTGACAGATCAGGCACTGATCATATGACTGATCTTGCACTGATCAGGAGGCTATCATGCACTGATCACGTGACTATGATGCACTGACCACGTGACTGTTCATACACTGATCACTTGGATATCATGCACTGATCACAAGGCTGATCAGGCACTGATCACGTGACTGATCATGTACTGATCACCTGGCTATCACGGACGGATCACGTGACTGATAATGCACTGGTCACGTGGCTATCATACACGGATCACGTGACTGTTCATACACTGATCCCTTGGTTATCATGCACTGAACACGTGGCTGACCATGCACTGATCACGTGACTGATCACGCACTGATCACGTGGCTATAATGCACGGATCATGTGACTGATCATGCACTGATCACTTGGCTAACATGCACTGATCACGTGACTGATCATACTCTGATCACGTGACTGATCATGCACTGATCACTTGGCTAACATGCACTGATCACGTGACTGATCATACTCTGATCACGTGACTGATCATGCACTGATCACGTGGCTATCATGCACTGATCACGTGGCTGATCATGCACTGATCACGTGACTGATCATGCACTTATCACTTGGGTATCATACACTGATCACGTGGCTGATCATGCACTGATCACGTGACTGATCATGCACTTATCACTTGGGTATCATACACTGAAAACGTGGCTATCATGCACTGATCACGTTGGCTGATCATGCACTGATCACGTGGCTATCATGACCTGATCACGTGGCTGATCATGCACTGATCACGTGACTGATCATGCACTTATCACTTGGCTATCATGCACTGATCACGTGACTGATCATGCACTGATCACGTCAATGATCATACACTGATCACGTGGCTGACCATGCACTGATCACGTGGCTCTCAAGCACTGATCACCTGACTGATTATGCACTGATCACGTGGCTGATCATACTCTGATCACGTGACTGATCATGCACTTATCACAGGGCTATCATGCACTGATCACGTGGCTGATCAAGGACCGATAACGTGACTGATCATGCACTGATCAGTTGGCTATCATGCACTGATCAGGTGGCTATCATGCACTTATCACGTGGCTGATCATCCACTAATCACACGGCAGATCATGAACTGATCACATGACTTATCATGCAGTGATCTTGTGTCTGAATGTGGCTGATCATGTGACTAATCAAGAACTGATCACGTGGCTATCATGCACTGATGATGTGCCTCAGGAGGCAATAACTAAAGAGCTGAGCAGGCACGAATCACGCAATCAGCAGGCAATAATCATGGACCTCAGCTGTGATGAATCATGCTGCTCAGCTGGCAATCATCAAGCAGCTGAATAGGCAGGAGTAGGATGGCTCAGCTGGCATTTTCAAGCAGATGAGCAGGCAGGAATCACGCAGCTCAACTGGCAATTGTCAAGCAGCTGAGCAGACAGGAAAATCGCAGCTCAGTAGGCCCTGATCACGTGACTGAACACGCACTGTTCAAGTGGCTGATCATTCACTGATCACGTGGCTGATCATGCGCTGATAACCTGGCTATCATACACTCATCACGTGACTGATCATGCACTCTTCACGTGCCTGATCATGCACTGATAACGTGGCTGATCATGCATTTATGACGAAGCTGATCATACACTGATCACGTGACCGTGCATGCACTGATCACGTGGCTGTTCATGCACTGATCACGTGGCTGATCATGCACTGATCACGTGGCTGATCATGTGGCTGATCATACACTGACCACGTGACTGATCATGCACTAATCACGTAGCGGATCATGCACTGATCACGTGGCTGATCATACACTGATCATGTGGCTGATCATGCACTGATCATGTGTCTGATCATTACACTGATCACTTGGATGATCATGCACTATTCACTTTGCTTATCATGCACTGATCAGGTGGTTATCATGCACTGATCACGTGGCTGATTATGAACTGATCACGTGGCTGATAATTACACTGATCATGTGGCTGATCATGCACTAATCACGTTGCTTGTCATGCACTGATCAAGTTGCTATCATGCACTGATCATGTGGCTGTTCATACACTGATCACTTGGCTGATCATGCACTAATCTCGTTGCTCATCATGCACTGATCAGGTGGCTGTCATGCACTGATCACGTGGCTGATCATGTACTGATCACGTTTCTTATTGTACACTGGTCACGTGGATTAACATGCACTAATCGCGTTGCTTATCATGCACTGATCAGGTTGCTATCATGCATTGATCTCCTGGCTGATCATACACTGATCACGTGACTGCGCATGCACTGATCATGTGGATGATCATACAGTGATCACGTTACTGATCACGCACTGTTCACGTAACTGATCATGCACTGATCACGTGGCTATCATACACTGCTCATGTGACTGATCATGCACTGATCACGTGCCTGACCATGAACTGCTCACGTGGCTGATATTGCCCTGATCACGTGGCTGATCAAACACTGATCACGTGGCTGATAATGCACTAATCACGTTGCTAATCATGCACTGATCAGGTGGCTATCATGCACTGATCACGTGGCTGATCATGCACTGATCACGTGTCTCATTGTACACTTATCACGTGGCTGATCATGCACTAATCACGTTCCTTAATGTGCACTGATCAGTTTGCTATCATGCACTGATCACGTGGCTGATCATACACTGATCACGTGACTGCGCATGCACGAATCACGTGACTGCACAGGCACTGATCACGTAATTGTATGCAATGATCAAGTGGCTAATATGCACTGCTCATGTGACTGAGCATGCACTGTTCACGTAGCTATCATGAATTGATCACTTGGCTATCATGCACTGATCACGTGGCTGATCATGCACTGCTCATGTGACTGAGCATGCACTGATCACGTAGCTATCATGCATTGATCACTTGTCTATCATGCACTGATCACGTGACTGCACATGCACTGCTCACGTCGTTGTAGGCAATGATCACGTGGCTATCATGCACTGCTCATTTGATTGAGCATGCACTGATCACGTAGCTATCATGCATTGATCACTTGGCTATCATGCACTGAACACGTGGCTGATCATGCACTGATCACATGCCTGATAATGCACTGATCACGTGGCTGATCCTGCACTGATCAGGAAGCTGATCATACACTGATCACATGACTGTGCATGCACTGATTACGTGGCTGATCATGCAGTGATCCCGTGACTGATCATACACTGATCATATGGCTGATCATACACTGATCATGTGGCTGATCATGCACTGATCATATGGCTGATCATACACTGAACACGTGGCTGTTAATGCACTAATCCCGTTGCGGATCATGCACTGATCACGCGGCTGATCATACACTGATCACGTGGCTGATCATGCACTGATCACGTGTCTGATCATAGACTGATCACGCGGCTGATCATGCCCTGATCACCTTGCTTATCATGCACTGATCAGGTGGCTGTCATGCACTGATCACGAGGCTGATCATGCACTGATCACGTGTCTGATCGTACACTGATCACGTGACTGATCATGCACTGATCACGTGGCTGATCGTACACTGATCACGTGACTGATCATGCACTAATCACGTTGCGGATCTTGCACTGATCACGTGGCTACTCATGCACTGATCATGCACTTGATCACGAAGCTGATCAATACACTGATCAGGTGACTGTGCATGCACTGATCACTTGGCTTATCGTGCACTGATCATGTGGCTGATCATGCAATGTTCAACGTACCTATAATGCACTTATCACGTGACTGTGGCATGTATGGTCACGTGATATTATACACTGATCCTGTGACAGATCAGGCACTGATCATATGACTGATCTTGCACTGATCAGGAGGCTATCATGCACTGATCACATGACTATGATGCACTGACCACGTGACTGGTCTCATACACTGATCACTTGGATATCATGCACTGATCACAAGGCTGATCAGGCACTGAATCACGTGACTGATCATGTACTGATCACCACTGGCTATCACGGACGGATCACGTGACTGATAATGCACTGGTCACGTGGCTATCATACACGGATCACGTGACTGTTCATACCACTGATCCCTTGGTTATCATGCACTGAACACGTGGCTGACCATGCACTGATCACGTGACTGATCACGCACTGATCACCGTGGCTATAATGCACGGATCATGTGACTGATCATGCACTGATCACTTGGCTAACATGCACTGATCCACGTGACTGATCATACTCTGATCACGTGACTGATCATGCACTGATCACGTGGCTATCATGCACTGATCACGTGCATGACTGATCACGGCTATCATGCACTGATCACGTGACTGATCATGCACTTATCACTTGGGTATCATACACTGATCACGTGGCTGATCATGCACTGATCACGTGACTGATCATGCACTTATCACTTGGGTATCATACACTGAAAAACGTGGCTATCATGCACTGATCACGTGGCTGATCATGCACTGATCACGTGGCTATAATGCATGACCCTGATCACGTGGCATGATACATGCACGTGATCACGTGACTGATCATGCACTGATCACGTCAATGATCATACACTGATCACGTGGCTGACCATGCACTGATCACGTGGCTCTCAAGCACTGATCACCTGACTGATTATGCACTGATCACGTGGCTGATCATACTCTGATCACGTGACTGATCATGCACTTATCACAGGGCTATCATGGCACTGATCACGTGCTGATCAAGGGACCGATAACGTGACTGATCATGCACTGATCAGTTGGCTATCATGCACTGATCAGGTGGGCTATCATGCACTTATCACGTTGGCTGATCATCCACTAATCACACGGCAGATCATGAACTGATCACATGACTTATCATGCAGTGATCTTGTGTCTGAATGTGGCTGATCATGTGACTAATCAAGAACTGATCACGTGGCTATCATGCACTGATGATGTGCCTCAGGAGGCAATAACTAAAGAGCTGAGCAGGCACGAATCACGCAATCAGCAGGCAATAATCATGGACCTCAGCTGTGATGAATTCATGCTGCTCAGCTGGCAATCATCAAGCAGCTGAATAGGCAGGAGTAGGATGGCTCAGCTGGCATTTTCAAAGCAGATGAGCAGGCAGGATCACGCAGCTCAATGGCATATGTCAACAGCTGAGCAGACAGGAAAATCGCAGCTCAGTAGGGCCCTGATCACGTGACCTGAACACGCACTGTTCAAGTGGCTGATCATTCACTGATCACGTGGCTGATCATGGCGCTGATAACCTGGCTATCATACACTCATCACGTGACTGATCATGCACTCTTCACGTGCCTGATCATGCACTGATAACGTGGCTGATCATGCATTTATGACGAAGCTGATCCATACACTGATCACGTGACCGTGCATGCACTGATCACGTGGCTGTTCATGCACTGATCACGTGGCTGATCATGCACTGATCACGTGGCTGATCATGTGGCTGATCATACACTGACCACGGTGACTGATCATGCACTAGTCACGTAGCGGATCATGCACTTGATCACGTGGCTGATCATACACTGATCATGTGGCTGATCATGGCACTGATCATGTGTCTGATCATTACACTGATCACTTGGATGATCATGCACTATTCACTTTGCTTATCATCACTGATCAGGTGGTTATCATGCACTGATCACGTGGCTGATTATGAACTGATCACGTGGCTGATAATACACTGATCATGTGGCTGATCATGCACTAATCACGTTGCTTGTCATGCACTGATCAAGTTGCTATCATGCACTATCATGGCTGTTCATACACTGATCACTTGGCTGATCATGCACTAATCTCGTTGCTCATCATGCACTGATCAGGTGCTGTCATGCACTGATCACGTGGCTGATCATTGTACTGATCACGTTCTTATAGACACTGGTCAC
The DNA here is from genome assembly GCF_002263795.3 of Bos taurus. NCBI lineage: Eukaryota > Metazoa > Chordata > Mammalia > Artiodactyla > Bovidae > Bos > Bos taurus. Next base: position 10,591 of record NW_020191533.1, read on the forward strand.
GTGGATTAACATCACTAATCGCTGCTTATCATGCACTGATCAGGTTGCTTCATGCATTCATTCCTGGCTGATCATACACTGATCACGTGACTGCGCATGCACTGATCATGTGGATGATCATACAGTGATCACGTTACTGATCACGCACTGTTCACGTAACTGATCATGCACTGATCACGTGGCTATCATACACTGCTCATGTGACTGATCATGCACTGATCACGTGCCTGACCATGAACTGCTCACGTGGCTGATATTGCCCTGATCACGTGGCTGATCAAACCACTGATCACGTGGCTGATAATGCACTAATCACGTTGCTAATCATGCACTGATCAGGGGCTATCATGCACTGATCACGTGGCTGATCATGCACTGATCACGTGTCTCATTGTACACTTATCACGTGGCTGATCATGCACTAATCACGTTCCTTAATGTGCACTGATCAGTTTGCTATCATGCACTGATCACGTGGCTGATCATACACTGATCACGTGACTGCGCATGCACGAATCACGTGACTGCACAGGCACTGATCACGTAATTGTATGCAATGATCAAGTGGCTAATTATGCACTGCTCATGTGACTGAGCATGCACTGTTCACGTAGCTATCATGAATTGATCACTTGGCTATCATGCACTGATCACGTGCTGATCATGCATGCTCATGTGACTTGAGCATGCACTGATCACGTAGCTATCATGCATTGATCACTTGTCTATCATGCACTGATCACGTGACTGCACATGCACTGCTCACGTCGTTGATATGCATGATCACGTGGC
>NW_020191534.1:0-16400 GCF_002263795.3 Bos taurus
GTGGAGGGGGCCTCTCGGGACTCCACTGGGGTTGGTGCATTGGAAGAGGGCCTCATCTCCAGTGAGGCAGGAACCTCAGGGTTCCTGTGATTTCAGACTCCGAACGCAGGGTCCCTGCAGACTTGGGACAGGAGAGTCAGGCCTGGTCTTGGGTTGAGGCATGGAACTCCGCTAGCCTCTGGAGGTGTTCACTGGGGTGAGAGGCCACTTGTCGAGCTGTATTGGAACCTGGGGTTTTTCCGGACGATGCTCGGGGAGTCACTGCCCCTTCGTGTTGACTTCATTCACAGGGTGGAGTTCGAAGAGGTGTCCGGGCATCGGGTTCTTATCAAGAGGGGACTGGAAATCGGGTCCTTCGGAATGTGGAACCACCCACGAGGCCACGTCTGGAATTTCGTCGTGAGACCGGCCTCATCCTGAGTGCGACCGGGGGTCGGCAACCCCTTCCAGACAAAGCAGGGAGTCGACCCTCCTGTCGAGATCAGGAGGGTAGAAGGGGCTCAGAGGAAGTGGTGCCGGAAAACCTCGGTGTTCTCTCGAGGGAGACCGGTATGTTGGAACTTTGTGGGTCGCATCAAGGGTGCCAAGTACCGTTTGGACCTCCAATTCTTAACGTGGGACTTCTCCTGAGATGCTGTAGCGGGAAAGGGCTTCATCTTGCGATGACGGGGGAACCACGTGGTTTTTCTCGAGTTGCGGCGGATTCTCGAGTTACGACGGGGAATTCAGGATGCCTCTTGTGTTGGCCCAGGGAAGTCCAATCTTCCATTCGAGTTGCGAAGGAAAGCTGGGGATTGCTCTCGAGTGACTGCAGGGCCAATAGACCTCATCTAGGCTTGTGTCCAGAAGCCAGGTTCCTCTCCAGGGTCGACAGGATCTCGGGTTGCATTCCAGACCCCGGGGAGACAGGCATTCATCTCGAGTGGAAGCAAGAACCCCTCTGCTCTCGAGTCGCGACGGGTATCTCTTGGAGCTCACTGAGTGGACTAAAGGAGTCAAGCCTCCTGAGGCGTTTGGAGAGAGGTCACGAGATTGGTCTAGGCCATGCAGGAGACGAAGGCCCTCATCTCGCGATGACGGGAGTCGGGTTTTTCTCGAGCGGCGGCCCCAGTGTGTGTTTCTCACGAGGTACGATGGCGAGGTCAGTGAGCCTCTGGTGGGGCGCCAGGGAAGTCGGATCTCCATGCGAGTGGCGAGGGGGAGCTCGTCATTGCTCTTGAGTCATGGTGAGGGAATCTGGCCTTGAGACGTGTTGAAGAAGGTCTCTCGAGGTCTTGCTCGGGTTGAGGCAGGGAAGCATGGGTTCCTTCGACTTGTGCAGGTGACCTCAGGAGGCTGCTCATGGTGGCTCTGAGAAGTCAGGGAAACTGGAGGTGGGAGGGGCCTCTCGGGACTCCACTGGGTTTGGTGCATTGGAAGAGGGCCTCATCTCCAGTTGAGGCAGGAACCTCAGGGTTCCTCTGATTTCAGACTCCGATGCAGGGTCCCTGCAGACTTGGGACAGGAGAGTCAGGCCTGTCTTGGGTTGAGGCATGGAACTCCGCTTGCCTCTGGAGGTGTTCACGTGGTGAAGGCTTGTCGAGCTGTATTTGGAACCTGGGGTTTTTTCCGGACGATGCTGGGCGAGTCACTGCCCCTTCGTGTTGACTTCATTCACAGGGTGGAGTTCGAAGAGGTGTCGGGCATCGGGTTCATATCAAGAGGGGACCGGGAAATCACGTCCTTCGGAATGTGGAACCACCCACGAGGCCACGTCTGGAATTTCGTCGTGAGACCGGCCTCATCCTGAGGTGCACCGGAAGGTCGGCAACCCTTCCAGACAAAGCAGAGGAGTCGACCCTCCTGTCGAGATCAGGAGGGTAGAAGGGGCTCAGAGGAAGTGGTGCCGGAAAACCTCGGTGTTCCTCTCGAGGGAGACCGGTATGTCCCGGAACTTTGTGGGTCGCATCAAGGTGCCAAGTACCGTTTCGACCTCCATTCTTAACGTGGGACTTGTCCTGAGACGCTGTAGCGGGAAAGGGCTTCATCTTGCATGACGGGGGAACCACGTGGTTTTTCTCGAGTTGCGGCGGGATTCTCGAGTTACCGGGGAATTCAGGATGCCTCTTGTGTTGGCCCAGGGAAGTCCAATCTTCCATTCGAGTTGCGAAGGAAAGCTGGGGATTGCTCTCGAGTGACTGCAGGGCCAATAGACCTCATCTAGGCTTGTGTCCAGAAGCCAGTGTTCCTCTCCAGGGAGACCGGGATTTCGGGTTGCATTCCAGACGCACCCGGGAGACAGGCATTCATCTCGAGTGGAAGCAAAGAACTCCGCTCTCTCTCGAGTCGCGACGGGTATCTCTTGGAGCTCACTGAGTGGACTAAAGGAGTCAAGCCTCCTGAGGCGTTTGGAGAGAGGTCGGGATTGCGCTCTAGGCCATGGGGAAACGAAGGCCCTCATCTCGGGATGACGGGGGAGTCGTGGGTTTTTCTCGAGCGGGGCCCCAGTGTGGTTTCTCACGAGGTACGACGGCGAGGTCAGTGAGCCTCTGGTGGGGCGCCAGGGAAGTCGGGTCTCCATGCGAGTGGCGAGGGGGAGCGCGTCATTGCTCTCGAGACATGGTAGGGGAATCTGGCCTCGAGACGCGTTGAAGAGGGTCTCTCGAGGTCTTTCTCGGGTTGAGGCAGGAAACCCTCGGTTCCCTCGACTTGTGCAGGTGACCTCAGGGAGTTCTCATGGTGCTCTGAGAAGTCAGGGAACCTGGAGGTGGGAGGGGCCTCTCGGGACTCCATTGGGGTTGGTGCATTGGAAGAGGGCCTCATCTCCAGGTGAGGCAGGAACCTCAGGGTTCCTGTGATTTCAGACTCCGAACGCAGGGTCCCTGCAGACTTGGGACAGGAGAGTCAGGCCTGGTCTTGGGTTGAGGCATGGAACTCCGCTAGCCTCTGGAGGTGTTCACGGGGTGAGAGGCACTTGTCGAGTGTATTTGGAACCTGGGGTTTTTCCGGATGATGCTCGGGGAGTCACTGCCCCTTCGTGTTGACTTCATTCACAGGGTGGAGTTCGAAGAGGTGTCGGGCATCGGGTTCTTATCAAGAGGGGACCTGGAAATCGGGGTCCTTCGGAATGTGGAACCACCCACGAGGCCACGTCTGGAATTTCGTCGTGAGACCGGCCTCATCCTGAGTTGCGACCGGAAGGTCGGGAACCCCTTCCAGACAAAGCAGGGCAGTCGACCCTCCTGTGGAGATCAGGAGGGTAGAAGGGGCTCAGAGTAAGTGGTGCCAGAAAACCTCGGTGTTCGTCTCGAGGGAAACCAGTATGTCGGGGAACTTTGTGGGTTGCATCAAGGATGCCAAGTACCGTTTGGACCTCCAATTCTTAACGTGGGACTTCTCCTGAGACGCTGAGGCGGGAAAGGGCTTCATCTTACGATGACGGGGGAACCACGTGGTTTTTCTGGAGTTGTCACGCGATTCTCGAGTTACGACTGGGAATTCAGGATGCCTCTTTTGTTGGCCCAGGGAAGTCCAATGTTCCATTCGAGTTTCGAAGGAAAGCTGGGGATTGCTCTGGAGTGACTGCAGGGCAAATAGACCTCATCTACGCTGGTGTCCAGAAGCCAATGTTCCTCTCCAGGGGCGACACAGATCTCGGGGTTGCATTCTAGACTCACCCAGGGAGTCAGGCCTAGTCTCGAGTGTAAGCAAAGACCTCCATTCTCCTCTGTAGTAGTGACGGGTATTTGTTGGAGCACACAGAGTGGCCTAAACGTAGCCACTCCTCCTGTGGAGTTTGGAGAGAGGAATCGGGATTGCGCTCTAGGCCATGGGGGAAAAGGAATGCCCTCATCTCGGGATGACGGAGGAGTCTCGGGGTTTTTCTCGAGCGGCAGCCGCAGTGTGGGGTTCTCACGAGGTACCACGCCAAGCTCAGTGAGCCTCTCTGGGGCACCAGGGAAGTCGGGTCTCCAGCAAGTGGCGAGGGGGATCGCGTCATTGCACTTGAGTCATGATAGGGGAAACTGGCCTTGAGATGTTGTGAAGAAGGTCTCTCGAGGTCTTTCTCGGGTGGCGGCAGGAAACCCTCGGTTCCCTCGACTTGTGCAGGTGACCTCAGGGAGCTTCTCATGGTGCCTCTGAGAAGTCAGGGAAACTGTGGAGGTGGGAGGGGCCTCTCGGGACTCCACTGGGGTTGGTGCATTGGAAGAGGGCCTCATCTCCAGTTGAGGCAGGAACCTCAGGCTTCCTCTGATTTCAGACTCCGAACGCAAGGTCCCTGCAGACTTGGGACAGGAGAGTCAAGCCTCGTCCTCGGTTGAGGCATGGATTTCGGCTTGCCTCTCCAGGTGTTCACGGGGTGAGAGGCCACTTGTCGAGTTGTATTTGAAACCAGGGGTTTTTTTCGGACGATGCACGGGGAGTCACTGCCCCTTCATGTTGACTTCATTCACAGGGTGGAGTTCGAAGAGGTGTCCGGGCATCGGGTTCTTAACAATACGGGACCTGGAAATCGGGGTCCTTCGGAATGTGGAACCACCCACGAGGCCCCGTCTGGAATTGATCGTGAGACCGCTTATCCTGAGGAGCGACAGGAAGGTCGAGCAACCCCTTCAGACAAATCAGGGGAGTCGACCTCCTGTCCAGAGCAGGAGGGTAGAAGGGGCTCAGAGGAAGTGGTGCCGGAAAACCTCGGTGCTCCATTCCAGGGAGACCGTAGTTGGGAACTTTGTGGGTCGCATCAAGGGTGCCAAGTACGTATGGACCTCCATTCTTAACGTGGGACTTCTCCTGAGATCGCTGTAGCGGGAAAGGGTTCATCTTGCGAATGACTGGGGAACCAGTGGTTTTTCTCGAGTTGCGGCGGGATTCTCGAGTTACGACGGGGGAATTCAGGATGCCTCTTGTGTTGGCCCAGGGAAGTCCAATCTTCCATTTGAGTTGCGAAGGAAAGCTGGGGATTGCTCTCGAGTGACTGCAGGGGCAAATAGACCTCATCTAGGCTTGTGTCCAGAAGTCAACGTTCCTTTCCAGGGTCGACAGGGATCTCGGGGTTGCATTCCAGACCCACCCGGGGAGACAGGCATTCATCTCGAGTGGAAGCAATGAACCCCGATCTGCTCTCGAGTCGCGACGGGTATCTCTTGGATCTCACTGAGTGGACTAAAGGGAGTCAAGCCTCCTGAGGCGTTTGGAGAGAGGTCACGAGATTGGTCTGTAGGCCATGCAGGAGACGAAGGCCCTCGTCTCGCGATGACGGGCGAGTATCCGGGTTTTTCTCGAGCGGCGGCCCCAGTGTGCGGTTTCTCACGAGGTACGATGGCGAGGTCAGTGAGCCTCTGGTGGGGCGCCAGGGAAGTCGGATCTCCATGCGAGTGGCGAGGGGGAGCTCGTCATTGCTCTTGAGTCATGGTGAGGGAATCTGGCCTTGAGACGTGTTGAAGAAGGTCTCTCGAGGTCTTGCTCGGGTTGAGGCAGGGAAGCATGGGTTCCTTCGACTTGTGCAGGTGACCTCAGGAGGCTGCTCATGGTGGCTCTGAGAAGTCAGGGAAACTGGAGGTGGGAGGGGCCTCTCGGGACTCTACTGGGTTTGGTGCATTGCAAGAGGGCCTCATCTCCAGTTGAGGCAGGAACCTCAGGGTTCCTCTGATTTCAGACTCCGATGGCAGGGTCCCTGCAGACTGGGGACAGGAGAGTCAGGCCTCGTCTTGGGTTGAGGCATGGAACTCCGCTTGCCTCTGGAGGTGTTCACGTGGTGAAAGGCCAGTTGTCGAGCTGTATTTGGAACCTGGGGTTTTTTCTGGACGATGCATGGGCGAGTCACTGCCCCTTCGTGTTGACTTCATTCACAGGGTGGAGTTCGAAGAGGTGTGCGGGCATCGGGTTCATATCAAGAGGGGACCGGGAAATCACAGTCCTTCGGAATGTGGAACTACCCACGAGGCCACGTCTGTGAATTTCGTCGTGAGACCGGCCTCATCCTGAGGTGCAACCGGAAGGTCGGCAACCCCTTCCAGACAAAGCAGAGGAGTCGACCCTCCTGTCGAGATCAAGAGGGTAGAAGGGGCTCAGAGGAAGTGGGTGCGGAAAACCTCGGTGTTCCTCGAGGGAGACCGGTATGTCCCGGAACTTTGTGGGTCGCATCAAGCGTGCCAAGTAACCTTCGACCTCCATTTCTTAACGTGGGACTTGTCCTGAGACGCTGTAGCGGGAAAGGGATTCAACTTGCAATGAGGAGGGAACCACGTGGTTTTTCTCGAGTTGCGGCGGGATTCTCGAGTTACCGCGGGCGAATTCAGGATGCCTCTTGTGTTGGCCCAGGGAAGTCCAATCTTCCATTCGAGTTGCGAAGGAAAGCTGGGGATTGCTCTCGAGTGACTGCAGGGCAAATAGGACCTCATCTAGGCTTGTGTCCAGAAGCCAGTGTTCTCTCCAGGGGCGACACAGATCTCGAGGTTGCATTCCAGACTGACCCAGGAGTCATGCCTGTTCGCGAGTGGAAGCAAGTCCTCCATTCTCCCTCTGGAGCAGTGACGGGTATTTGTTGGAGCCCACAGAGTGGTCTAAAAGGAGCCATTCTCCTGTGGAGTTTGGGAAAGTGGAATCGGGATTGCGCTCTAGGACATGGGGGAACGAAGGCCCTCATCTCGGGATGACGGGGGACTTTCGGGGTTTTTCTCGAGCGGTGGCCCCAGTGTGGGGCTTCTCACGAGGTACGACGCCAAGCTCAGTGAGCCTATCGTGGGGCACCAGGGAAGTCGGGTCTCCATGCGAGTGGCGAGGGGGTGCGGGTCATTGCTCTCGAGTCATGGTAGGGGAATGGGCCTCGAGACGCGTTGAAGAAGGACTCTCGAGGTCTTTCTCGGGTGGCGGCAGAAACCCTCGGTTCCCTCGACTTGTGCAGGTGACTTCAGGGAGCTTCTCACGGTGCTTCTGAGAAGTCAGGGAAACTCTGGAGGTGGGAGGGGCCTCTCGGGACTCCATTGGGGTTTGTGCATGGAAGAGGGCCTCATCTCCAGGTGAGGCAGGAACCTCAGGGTTCCTGTGATTTTCAGACTCCGAACGCAGGGTCCCCTGCAGACTTGGGACAGGAGAGTCAGGCCTGGTCTTGGGTTGAGGCATGGAACTTCCCTAGCCTTCGAGGTGTTCAGGGGGTGAGACGCCACTTGTCGAGCTGTATATGGAAACCTGGAGTTTTCCGGAAGATGCTCGGGGTGAGTCACTGCCCCCTTCGTGTGTGACTTCATTCACAGGGTGGAGTTCGAAGTGGTGTCCGGGCATCGTGGTTCATATCAAGAGGGACCGGGAAATCGCGGTCCTTCGGAATGGAAACCACCACGAGGCCACGTCTGGAATTTCGTCGTGAGACCGGCCTCATCCTGAGGTGCGACCGGATGGTCGGCAACCCATTGCAGACAAAGCAGAGGAGTCGACCCTCCTATCGAGATCAGGAGGGTAGAAGCGGCTCGGAGGAAGTGGTGCTGGAAACCTCGGTGTCCTCTCAGGGAGACCGGTATGTCCCGGAACTTTGTGGGTCGCATCAAGGGTGCCAAGTACCGTATGGACCTCCAACTCTTAACGTGGGACTTCTGCTGAGACGCTGTAGCGGGAAAGGGCTTCATCTTTCGATGACGGGGGAACCACGTGGTTTTTCTCGAGTTGCGGCGGGATTCTCGAGTTACGACGGGGAATTCAGGATGCCTCTTGTGTGGCCAGGGAAGTCCAATCTTCCATGCGAGTTGCGAAGGGAAAGCTGGGGGATTGCCTCTCGAGTGACTGCAGGGCCAATAGACCTCATCTAGGCTTGTGTCCAGAAGCCAGTGTTCCTCTCCATGGGCGACCGGGATCTCGGGGTTGCATTCCAACGGCACCGGGGAGACAGCATTCATCTCGAGTGGAGCAAAGAACTCCGCTCTGCTCTCGATCGCGAACGGGTATCTCTTGAAGCTCACTGGGTGGACTAAAGGGAGTCAAAGCCTCCTGAGGCGTTTGGAGAGAGGTCGCGAGATTGGCCTCTAGGCCATGCAGGAGACGAAGGCCCTCATCTCGCGATGACGGGGGAGTCACGTGGTTTTTCTCGAGCGGAGGCCCCAGTGTGCAGTTTCTCATGAGGTACCCCCAAAACGGGCGAGGTCATGAGCCTCTGGTGGGCGCCAGGGAAAGTCGGGTCTCCATGCGAGTGGCGAGGGGGAGCGCGTCATTGCTCTTGAGTCATGGTAGGGGAATCTGGCCTCAGACGTGTTGAAGAAGGTCTCTCGAGGACTTTTTCCGGTTGAGGCAGGAAACCCTGGGTTCCTGGACTAGTGCTGGTGACCTCTGGGGGCGTCTCATGGTGGCTCTGAGAAGTCAGGTAAACTGGAGGTGGGCGGGGCCTCTCGGGACACCATTGGGTTTGGTTCAGTGGAAGACGGTGGAGGAGGATACGGAAACCGCAGAAATGACGGACAGTCGAGTTGGCGGGGACAATTGGGACCTCTTCCCGCCCGCGCGCTTTCGGTTTTCAGTCAGGTCCGCTGCTCTTGTATATCTGGGGGAAAGCAGCCCTTTCTGTATCAGAGGTTTTTGACCAGCTCAGTCATGTCTGGAAGAGGAAAAGGCGGCAAAGGCTTAGGCAGGTGGTGCCAAGCCGCCACCGCAAAGTCTTGAGAGATAACATCCAACGGCATCACCAAGCCCGCCATTCGGCGCCCTTGCTCGGCGTGGGGGAGTCAAAACGCATTTCCGGCCTCATTTACGAGGAGACCCGAGGCGTGTTGAAGGTGTTTCTGGAAGAATGTTCTTCGGGACGCGGTCACCTACACAGAGCACGCCAAGCACAAGACGGTCACTGCCATTGGACGTAGTCTACGCGCTAAAGCGGCAGGGACGCACCCTCTACGGCTCAACTCATCTCCAGTTTCAGGCAGGAACCTCAGGGTTCCTGTGATTTCAGACTCCGATCGCAGGGTCCCTGCAGACTTGGGACAGGAGAGTCAGGCCTGGTCTTGGGTTGAGGCATGGAACTCCGCTAGCCTCTGGAGGTGTTCACTGGGTGAGAGGCCACTTTGGCGAACTGTATTTGGTACCTGGGGTTTTTCCGTACGATGCTCGGCGGATCACTGCCCCTTCGTGTTGACTTCATTCACAGGGTGGAGTTCGAAGAAGTGGTCTGGGCATTGGGTTTCTTATCGAGAGGGGACTGGATATCGGGGTCTTCGGAATGTGGAACCACCCATGAGGCCACGTCTGGAATTTCGTCGTGAGACCGGCCTCATCCGGAAGGTCGGCAAACCCTTCCAGACAAAGCAGGGGAGTCGACCCTCCTGTCCAGGAGGCAGGAGGGTAGAAGGGGCTCAGAGGAAGTGGTGCCAGAAAACCTCCGGTGCTCCTTTCCAGGGAGACCGGTAATGTTGGGGAACTTTGTGGGTCGCATCAAGGGTGCCAAGTACCGTTTCGACCTCCAATTCTTAACGTGGGGACTTCTCCTGAGATGCTGTAGCGGGAAAGGGCTTCGTCTTGCGATGACGGGGGAACCACGTGGTTTTCTCGAGTTGCGGGGGGATTCTCGAGTTACGACGGGGAATTCAGGATGCCTCTTGTGTTGGCCCAAGGGAAAGTCCCAGATCTGTCCATTGGTAGGTTTGCGAAGGAAAGCTGGGGATTTGCTCTCGGGTGACTGCAGGGCCAATAGACCTCATCTAAGGCTTGTTTCCAGAAGCCAATGTTCCTCTCCAGGGTCGACAGGGATCTCGGGATTGCATTCCAGAGGCACCCGGGGAGACAGGCATTCACTCGAGTGGAAGCATAGAACCCGCTCTACTCTCGAGTCGCGACGGGTATCTCTTGGAGCTCACTTGAGTGGAATAAAGGCAGTCAAGCCTCCTGAGGCGTTTGGAGAGAGGAATCGGGATTGCGTTCTAGGCCATGGGGGAACGAAGGCCCTCATCTCGGGATGACGGGGAGTCGTGGGGTTCTTCTCGAGCGGCGGCCCCAGTGTGTGGTTTCTCACGAGGTACGATGGCGAGGTCAGTGAGCCTCTGGTGGGGGCGCCAGGGAACTCGGGTCTCCATGCCAGTGGCGAAGGGGAGCGCGTCATTGCTCTCGAGTCATGGTAGGGGAAATCGGGCCTCGAGACGCGTTGAAGAAGTTCTCTCCATATCTTTCTCGGGTTGAGGCAGGAAACCCTCGGTTCCCTCGACTTGTGCAGGTGACCTCAGGGAGTTTCTCATGGTGCCTCTTAGAAGTCAGGGAAACTGTGGAGTGGAGGGGCCTCTCGGGACTCCACTGGGGTTGGTGCATTGGAAGAGGGCCTCATCTCCAGGTGAGGCAGGAACCTCAGGGTTCCTGTATTTCAGACTCCGAAAACAGGGTCCCTGCAGACTTGGGACAGGAGAGTCAGGCCTGGTCTTGGGTTGAGGCATGGAACTCCGCTAGCCCTCTGGAGTGTTCACGGGGGTGAGAGGACACTTGTCGAGTTGTATTTGGAACCTGGGGTTTTCCGGATGATGCACGGGGGAGTCACAGCCCCTTCGTGTTGACTTCATTCACAGGGTGGAGTTCGAAGAGGTGTACGGGCATCGGTTCTTATCAAAGAGGGGAACCTGGAAATCGGGGTCCTTCGGAATGTGGAACCACCCACGAGGCCCACGTCTGGAATTTCGTCGTGAGAACCGGCCTCATCCTGAGTTGCGACCGGGAAGGTCGGGGAAACCCTTCCAGACAAAGCAGGGCAGTCGACCTCCTGTGGAGATCAGGAGGGTAGAAGAGGCTCAGAGTAAGTGGTGCCAGAAAACCTCGGTGTTCGTCTCGAGGGAAACCAGTATGTCGGGGAACTTTGTGGGTTGCATCAAGGATGCCAAGTACCGTTTGGACCTCCAATTCTTAACGTGGGACTTCTCCTGAGACGCTGAGGCGGAAAGGGCTTCATCTTACGATGACGGGGGGAACCACGTGGTTTTTCTGGAGTTGTCACGCGATTCTCGAGTTACGACTGGGAATTCAGGATGCCTCTTTTGTTGGCCCAGGGAAGTCCAATGTTCCATTCGAGTTTCGAAGGAAAGCTGGGGATTGCTCTGCGAGTGACTCAGGGGCAAATAGACCTCATCTAGGCTGGTGTCCAGAAGCCAATGTTCCTCTCCAGGCGCCGAACACAGATCTCGGGGGTTGCATTCTAGACTCACCCAGGGAGTCAGGCCTAGTCTCGAGTGTAAGCAAAGACCTCCATTCTCCTCTGTAGTAGTGACGGGTATTTGTTGGAGCACACAGAGTGGCCTAAACGTAGCCACTCCTCCTGTGGAGTTTGGAGAGAGGGAATCGGGATTGCGCTCTAGGCCATGGGGGAAAAGGAATGCCCTCATCTCGGGATGACGGAGGAAGTCTCGGGGTTTTTCTCGAGCGGCAGCCGCAGTGTGGGGTTCCTCACGAGGTACCACGCCAAGCTCAGTGAGCCTCTCATGGGGGCACCAGGGAAGTCGGGTCTCCAGCAAGTGGCGAGGGGGATCGCGTCATTGCAACTTGAGTCATGATAGGGGAAACTGGCCTTGAGATGTTGTGAAGAAGGTCTCTCGAGGTCTTTCTCCGGGTGGCGGCAGGAAACCCTCGGTTCCCTCGACTTGTGCAGGTGACCTCAGGGAGCTTCTCATGGTGCCTCTGAGAGTCAGGGAAACTGTGGAGGTGGGAGGGGCCTCTCGGGACTCCACTGGGGTTGGTGCATTGGAAGAGGGCCTCATCTCCAGTTGAGGCAGGAACCTCAGGCTTCCTCTGATTTTCAGACTCCGAACGCAAGGTCCTGCAGACTTGGGACAGGAGAGTCAAGCCTCGTCCTCGGTTGAGGCATGGATTTCGGCTTGCCTCTCCAGGTGTTCACGGGGTGAGAGGCCACTTGTCGAGTTGTATTTGAAACCAGGGGTTTTTTTTCGGACGATGCACGGGGGAGGTCACTGCCCCTTCATGTTGACTTCATTCACAGGGTGGAGTTCGAAGAGGTGTCCGGGCATCGGGTTCTTAACAATACGGGACCTGGAAATCGGGGTCCTTCGAATGTGGAACACCCACGAGGCCGCGTCTGGAATTTGATCGTGAGACCGGCCTTATCCTGAGAGCGACCGGAAAGGTCAGCAACCCCTCCAGACAAATCAGGGGAGTCGACCCTCCTGTCCAGAGCAGGAGGTAGAAGGGGCTCAGAGGAAGTGGTGCCGGAAAACCTCGGTGCTCCATTCCAGGGAGACCGGTATGTTGGGGAACTTTGTGGGTCGCATCAAGGGTGCCAAGTACCGTATGGACCTCCAATTCTTAACGTGGGACTTCTCCTGAGATGCTGTAGCGGGAAAGGGTTTCATCTTGCGATGACTGGGGAACCACGTGGTTTTTCTCGAGTTGCGGCGGGATTCTCGAGTTACGACGGGGAATTCAGGATGCCTCTTGTGTTGGCCCAGGGAAGTCCAATCTTCCATTCGAGTTGCGAAGGAAAGCTGGGGATTGCTCTCGAGTGACTGCAGGGCAAATAGACCTCATCTAGGCTTGTGTCCAGAAGTCAACGTTCCTTTCCAGGGTCGACAGGGATCTCGGGGTTGCATTCCAGACCCACCCGGGGAGACAGGCATTCATCTCGAGTGGAAGCAATGAACCCCGATCTGCTCTCGAGTCGCGACGGGTATCTCTTGGATCTCACTGAGTGGACTAAAGGGAGTCAAGCCTCCTGAGGCGTTTGGAGAGAGGTCACGAGATTGGTCTGTAGGCCATGCAGGAGACGAAGGCCCTCGTCTCGCGATGACGGGCGAGTATCCGGGTTTTTCTCGAGCGGCGGCCCCAGTGTGCGGTTTCTCACGAGGTACGATGGCGAGGTCAGTGAGCCTCTGGTGGGGCGCCAGGGAAGTCGGATCTCCATGCGAGTGGCGAGGGGGAGCTCGTCATTGCTCTTGAGTCATGGTGAGGGAATCTGGCCTTGAGACGTGTTGAAGAAGGTCTCTCGAGGTCTTGCTCGGGTTGAGGCAGGGAAGCATGGGTTCCTTCGACTTGTGCAGGTGACCTCAGGAGGCTGCTCATGGTGGCTCTGAGAAGTCAGGGAAACTGGAGGTGGGAGGGGCCTCTCGGGACTCTACTGGGTTTGGTGCATTGCAAGAGGGCCTCATCTCCAGTTGAGGCAGGAACCTCAGGGTTCCTCTGATTTCAGACTCCGATGGCAGGGTCCCTGCAGACTGGGGACAGGAGAGTCAGGCCTCGTCTTGGGTTGAGGCATGGAACTCCGCTTGCCTCTGGAGGTGTTCACGTGGTGAAAGGCCAGTTGTCGAGCTGTATTTGGAACCTGGGGTTTTTTCTGGACGATGCATGGGCGAGTCACTGCCCCTTCGTGTTGACTTCATTCACAGGGTGGAGTTCGAAGAGGTGTGCGGGCATCGGGTTCATATCAAGAGGGGACCGGGAAATCACAGTCCTTCGGAATGTGGAACTACCCACGAGGCCACGTCTGTGAATTTCGTCGTGAGACCGGCCTCATCCTGAGGTGCAACCGGAAGGTCGGCAACCCCTTCCAGACAAAGCAGAGGAGTCGACCCTCCTGTCGAGATCAAGAGGGTAGAAGGGGCTCAGAGGAAGTGGTGCCGGAAAACCTCGGTGTTCCTCTCGAGGGAGACCGGTATGTCCCGGAACTTTGTGGGTCGCATCAAGCGTGCCAAGTACCTTTTCGACCTCCATTTCTTAACGTGGGACTTGTCCTGAGACGCTGTAGCGGGAAAGGGATTCATCTTGCAATGACGGGGGAACCACGTGGTTTTTCTCGAGTTGCGGCGGGATTCTCGAGTTACCGCGGCGAATTCAGGATGCCTCTTGTGTTGGCCCAGGGAAGTCCAATCTTCCATTCGAGTTGCGAAGGAAAGCTGGGGATTGCTCTCGAGTGACTGCAGGGCAAATAGACCTCATCTAGGCTTGTGTCCAGAAGCCAGTGTTCCTCTCCAGGGGCGACACAGATCTCGAGGTTGCATTCCAGACTGACCCAGGGAGTCATGCCTGTTCGCGAGTGGAAGCAAAGTCCTCCATTCTCCTCTGGAGCAGTGACGGGTATTTGTTGGAGCCCACAGAGTGGTCTAAAAGGAGCCATTCCTCCTGTGGAGTTTGGAAAGTGGAATCGGGATTGCGCTCTAGGACATGGGGGAAACGAAGGCCCTCATCTCGGGATGACGGGGGACTTTCGGGGTTTTTCTCGAGCGGTGGCCCCAGTGTGGGGCTTCTCACGAGGTACGACGCCAAGCTCAGTGAGCCTATCGTGGGGCACCAGGGAAGTCGGGTCTCCATGCGAGTGGCGAGGGGGTGCGGGTCATTGCTCTCGAGTCATGGTAGGGGAATCGGGCCTCGAGACGCGTTGAAGAAGGACTCTCGAGGTCTTTCTCGGGTGGCGGCAGGAAACCCTCGGTTCCCTCGACTTGTGCAGGTGACTTCAGGGAGCTTCTCACGGTGCTTCTGAGAAGTCAGGGAAACTCTGGAGGTGGGAGGGGCCTCTCGGGACTCCATTGGGGTTTGTGCATTGGAAGAGGGCCTCATCTCCAGGTGAGGCAGGAACCTCAGGGTTCCTGTGATTTCAGACTCCGAACGCAGGGTCCCTGCAGACTTGGGACAGGAGAGTCAGGCCTGGTCTTGGGTTGAGGCATGGAACTTCCCTAGCCTCTCGAGGTGTTCAGGGGGTGAGACGCCACTTGTCGAGCTGTATATGGAACCTGGGAGTTTTTCCGGAAGATGCTCGGGTGAGTCACTGCCCCTTCGTGTTGACTTCATTCACAGGGTGGAGTTCGAAGTGGTGTCCGGGCATCGGGTTCATATCAAGAGGGGACCGGGAAATCGCGGTCCTTCGGAATGTGGAACCACCCACGAGGCCACGTCTGGAATTTCGTCGTGAGACCGGCCTCATCCTGAGGTGCGACCGGATGGTCGGCAACCCATTGCAGACAAAGCAGAGGAGTCGACCCTCCTATCGAGATCAGGAGGGTAGAAGCGGCTCGGAGGAAGTGGTGCTGGAAAACCTCGGTGTTCCTCTCGAGGGAGACCGGTATGTCCCGGAACTTTGTGGGTCGCATCAAGGGTGCCAAGTACCGTATGGACCTCCAACTCTTAACGTGGGACTTCTGCTGAGACGCTGTAGCGGGAAAGGGCTTCATCTTTCGATGACGGGGGAACCACGTGGTTTTTCTCGAGTTGCGGCGGGATTCTCGAGTTACGACGGGGAATTCAGGATGCCTCTTGTGTTGGCCCAGGGACGTCCAATCTTCCATGCGAGTTGCGAAGGAAAGCTGGGGATTGCTCTCGAGTGACTGCAGGGCCAATAGACCTCATCTAGGCTTGTGTCCAGAAGCCAGTGTTCCTCTCCATGGGCGACCGGGATCTCGGGGTTGCATTCCAGACGCACCCGGGGAGACAGGCATTCATCTCGAGTGGAAGCAAAGAACTCCGCTCTGCTCTCGAGTCGCGACGGGTATCTCTTGGAGCTCACTGGGTGGACTAAAGGGAGTCAAGCCTCCTGAGGCGTTTGGAGAGAGGTCGCGAGATTGGCCTCTAGGCCATGCAGGAGACGAAGGCCCTCATCTCGCGATGACGGGGGAGTCCCGTGGTTTTTCTCGAGCGGAGGCCCCAGTGTGCAGTTTCTCATGAGGTACAACGGCGAGGTCAGTGAGCCTCTGGTGGGGCGCCAGGGAAGTCGGGTCTCCATGCTAGTGGCGAGGGGGAGCGCGTCATTGCTCTTGAGTCATGGTAGGGGAATCTGGCCTCGAGACGTGTTGAAGAAGGTCTCTCGAGGACTTTTTCCGGTTGAGGCAGGAAACCCTGGGTTCCCTGGACTAGTGCTGGTGACCTCTGGGGGCGTCTCATGGTGGCTCTGAGAAGTCAGGTAAACTGGAGGTGGGCGGGGCCTCTCGGGACACCATTGGGTTTGGTTCAGTGGAAGACGGTGGAGGAGGATACGGAAACCGCAGAAATGACGGACAGTCGAGTTGGCGGGACAATTGGGACCTCTTCCCGCCCGCGCGCTTTCGGTTTTCAGTCAGGTCCGCTGCTCTTGTATATCTGGGGGAAAGCAGCCCTTTCTGTATCAGAGGTTTTCTGACCAGCTCAGTCATGTCTGGAAGAGGAAAAGGCGGCAAAGGCTTAGGCAAGGGTGGTGCCAAGCGCCACCGCAAAGTCTTGAGAGATAACATCCAAGGCATCACCAAGCCCGCCATTCGGCGCCTTGCTCGGCGTGGGGGAGTCAAACGCATTTCCGGCCTCATTTACGAGGAGACCCGAGGCGTGTTGAAGGTGTTTCTGGAGAATGTTATTCGGGACGCGGTCACCTACACAGAGCACGCCAAGCGCAAGACGGTCACTGCCATGGACGTAGTCTACGCGCTAAAGCGGCAGGGACGCACCCTCTACGGCTCAACTCATCTCCAGTTCAGGCAGGAACCTCAGGGTTCCTGTGA
>NW_020191535.1:0-30715 GCF_002263795.3 Bos taurus
CACGTGGCTATCCTGCACTGATCACTTGGCTGGTCATACACTGATCACATGACTGATCATGCACTTTTCACGTGGCACTCATGCACTGACCACGTGGCTGACCATACTCTGCTCACGTAACTGATCATGCACACATCACGTGGCTATCATGCACTGCTCACGTGGCTATCATGCACTGATCACTTGGCTGGACATACACTGATCACGTGCCTGGGCATGCACTGATCACGTGGCTGATCATACACTGCTCAGGTAACTGATCATGCACTGATCACGTGGCTATCATGCACTGATCACGTGGCTGAACATGCACTGTTCACGTGGAACTCATGCACTGATCACGTGGCTGATCATACTCTGCTCACGTAACTGATCATGCCCACATCACGTGGCTATCATGCACTGCTCACGTGGCTCGTCATGGAATGATCACATAGCTACCATATACTGGTCACGTGACTGGATCATGCACAGATCACGTCAATGATCATGCACTGTTCAAGTGAATGATCATGTACTGATCACGTGACTGATCATGCTCTGATCACGTGCCTATCATGCTCTGCTCACGTGGCTGATCATGCAAGGATCACATAGCAACCATGTACTGGTCACGTGACTGATCATGCACTGATCACGTAATTGATCCTGCACTGATCACGTGGCTCATCATGCACTGATCACGTGGCTGATCACACGTGTATCACGTGACTGATCATGCACTGATCACGTGGCTCTCATGCACTGATCATGTGGCTATCATGCACTGATCACGTAGCTATCATGCACTGATCACGTGGCTGATCACGCCATGTTCACGTAGCTACCATGTACTGGTCATGTGACTGATCATGCACTGATCACGTAATTGATGCTGCACTGATCACATGGCTCATCACGCACTGATCCGGTGGCTGATCACACACGTATCACGTGACTGATCATGTACAGTTCACGTAAATAATCATGAAGTGATCACGTGGCTATCCTGCACTGATCACGTGCATAACATGCACTGATCACGTGGCTGATCACACACGTATCACGTGACTGATCATGCACTGATCACGTGGCTATCATGCACTGATCACGTGGCTATCATGCACTGATCACGTGGCTGATCATGCAATGATCACGTAGCTACCATGCACTGGTCACGTGACTGATCATGCACTGATCACGTAATTAATCCTGCACTGATCACCTGACTCATCATGCCACTGATCACGTGGCTGATCACACACGTATCACGTGACTGATCATGCACTGATCACGTGGCTATCATGCACTGATTACGTGACTGATCATGCACTGTTCACGAGACTGATCATGCACTGATCACGTGGATATCATGCACTGATCACGTGGATATCATGCACTGATCACATGGCTGAACATGCACTCTTCACATGGCTTATCACACACCTGTCACGTGACTGATCATGCACTGATCACGTGGATATCATGCACGATTCACGTGGCTGATCACACATGTATCACGTGACTGACTTCAAATGCACTGATCACGTGGCTATCATGCACTGATCACGTAGCTACCATGTACTGGTCACGTGACTGATCTTGCACTGATCACGTAATTGATCATGCACTGATCATGTGGGTGATCAAGCACTGATCACGTGGCTATCATGCACTGTTAACGTGGTTGATCATGAAATGATCTCGCAGCTACCATGTACTGGTCACGTGACTGATCATGCACTGATCATGTGGCTGATCATGCACTGATCACGTGACTGATCATGCACTGATCACGTGGCTATCATGCACTGATCACTTGGCTGGTCATACACTGATCACGCAGCTACCATGTGCTGGTCACGTGACTGATCATGCACTGATCATGTGGCTGATCATGCACTGAACACGTGACTGATCATGCACTGATCACGTGACTTATCATGCACTGATCACGTGGCTATCATGCACTGATCACATGGCTGGTCATACACTGATCACGTGCCTGGTCATGCACTGATCACCTGGCTGATCATGCACTGATCACGTGACTGATCATGCACTGATCTCGAGATGATCATACATTGATCACGTGACTGATCATGCACTGATCACGTGGCTATCATGCACTGATCACATGGCTGGTCATACACTGATCACGTGACTGGTCATGCACAGATTACATGACTGATCATGCACTCATCACGTCACTGATCATGCACTGATCTCGAGTCTGATCATACATTGATCATGTGACTGATCATGCACTGATCACGTGACTGATCATGCACTGATCACGTGGCTATAATGCACTGATCACTTGGCTGGACATACACTGATCACGTGCCTGGTCATGCACTGATCACTGGCTGATCATGCACTGATCACGTGACTGATCATGCACTGATCTCGAGTCTGATCATGCACTGATCACGTGGCTATCATGCACTGCTCACGTGGCTGATCATGCGATGATCACACAGCTACCATGTACTGGTCACATGACTGATCATGCACTGATCGCGTGACTGATCATGCCAGTGATCACTTGGCTATCATGCACTACTCACGTGGCTGATCATGCAATGATTATGTAGCTACCATGTACAGGTCACGTGAATGATCATACACCCATCAGGTGACTGATCATGCACTGATCACGTGGCTATCATGCACTGATCATGAGACTGATCATGCACTGATCACGTGACTGATCATGCACTGATCTCGAGTCTGATCATGCACTGATCACGTGGCTATCATGCACTGCTCACGTGGCTGATCATGCGATGATCACACAGCTACCATGTACTGGTCACATGACTGATCATGCACTGATCGCGTGACTGATCATGCAGTGATCACTTGGCTATCATGCACTACTCACGTGGCTGATCATGCAATGATTATGTAGCTACCATGTACAGGTCACGTGAATGATCATACACCCATCAGGTGACTGATCATGCACTGATCACGTAGCTATCTTGCACTGATCCCTTGGCTGATCATACACTCATCACGGGACTGATCGGCACTGATCAAGGCGCTATCATGCATTGATTGCATGACTCCCCATGCACTGATCACGTGGATGATCATGCACTGATCACGTGACTGACCATGCACTGATCACGTGACTGAACATGCACTGATCACGTGGCTATCATGCACTGATCACTTGGCTTGAACATACACTGATCACTGAACTGATCATGCACTGATCACGTGACTGATCATGCACACTCACGTGGCTATCATGCACTGATCACTTGGCTGAACATACACTGATCACGTGCCTGGTCATGCACTGATCACGTGGCTGATCATGCACTGATCATGTGACTGATCATGCACTGACCGTGTGTCTGATCATGCACTGCTCACGTGGCTATCATGCACTGCTCACGTGGCTGATCATGCGATGATCATGCAGCTACCATGTACTGGTCACATGACTGATCATGCACTGATCATGTGACTGATCATGCAGTGATCACGTGGCTATCATGCACTGATCACGAGACTGATCATGCACTGATCACGTCTATATCATGCACTGATCACATGACTGCCCATGCACTGATCACGTGGATGATTATAGACTAATCATGTGACAGATCATGTACTGATCACCTGGCTGATCATGCACTGATCACGTGGCTGATCATGCACTGATACCGTGACTGAGCATGGACTGATCACATAACTATCATGTAGTAATCACGTGACTTAATGGCGCTGATCATGTGACTGATCATGTGCTGATCATGTTTTGCTATCATACACTGATCATGTGCCTCTGGAGGCAATAAACAAAGAGCTGAGTAGGCACGAATCAACAGTCAGCAGGCAAATAATCATGGAACTCATGTGTGAGGAAATCATGCTGCTCAGCTGGCAATAATCAAGCAGCTGAAGCAGGCAGGAATTAACGCAGCACAGCTGGCAATTGTCAAGCAGATGACAGGCAGGAATCGTGCAGCTCAGCTGCCAATTGTCAAGCAGATGAGCAGACAGTAATCACGCAGCTCAGCAGCGCACTGATCACGTGATTGATCATGCACTGAACACGTGGATATCATGCACTGATCACGTAATTGACATGCACTGATCACGTGGCTGATCTTGCACTGAAAACGTGACTGATCATGAACTGACACGTGAGTGATCATGCACTGATCACGTGGCTATCATGCACTGCTCACGTGGCTCATCATGCAATGATCACGTAATTGATCATGCACTGATCACCTGGCTTATCATGCATTGATCATGTGACTGATCATGTGCTGATCATGTTTTGGTGTCACACACTGATCATGTGCATCTGCAGGCAATGAACAAAGAGCTGAGTAGGCAGGAATTCTGTCAGCAGGCTATATCATGGAACTCAGTTTTGAGAAATCATGCTGCTCACCTGGCAATAATCAAGTAGATTGAGCAGGCAGGAATTACGCAGCACAGGTGGGCAATTGTCAAGGAGATGACGGCAGGAATCGTACAGCTCAGCTGGCAATTGTCAAGCAGATGAGCAGACAGTAATCACGCAGCTCAGCAGGACTTACCACGTGACTGAGCATGCACTGTTCACGTGGCTGATCACACACATATCACGTGAATGATCATGCACTGATCACGTGGCTATCATGCACTGATCACGTGATTGCGCATGCACTGATCATGTAATTGTATGCACTGCTTACGTGGCTATCATGCACTGATGACGTGGGCTGATCATGCACTGATCATGTAGCTATCTTGCACTGATCAGTTTTGCTGATCATACACTCATCACGGGACTGATCGTGCACTGATCACGGTGCTATCATGCATTGTCTACATGCCTCCACATGCACTGATCACGTGGATGATCATGCACTGTTTACGTGACTGACCATGCACTGATCACGTGACTGATCATGCACTAATCACGTGGCTGATCATGCACTGATCACGTAATTGATCATGCACTGAATCATTTGGCTCATCATGCACTGATCACGTGGCTGATATACACTGATAACGTGACTGATCGCACTGATCACGTGACTGATCTGCAGTGATCACGTGGCTTCCTGCACTGATCACTTGGCTGGTCATACACTGATCCACATGAACTGATCATGCACTTTTCACGTGGCACTCATGCACTGACCACGTGGCTTGACCATACTCTGCTCACGTAACTGATCATGCACACATCACGTGGCTATCATGCACTGCTCACGTGGCTATCAGCACTGATCACTTGGCTGGACATACACTGATCACGTCCTGGCATGCACTGATCACGTGGCTGATCATACACTGCTCAGGTAACTGATCAGCACTGATCACGTGGCTATCATGCACTGATCACGTGGCTGAACATGCACTGTTCACGTGGAACTCATGCACTGATCACGTGGCTGATCATACTCTGCTCAGGTAACTGATCATGCACACATCACGTGGCTATCATGCACTGCTCACGTGGCTCGTCATGGAATGATCACATAGCTACCATATACTGGTCACGTGACTGATCATGCACAGATCACGTCAATGATCATGCACTGTTCAAGTGAATGATCATGTACTGATCACGTGACTGATCATGCTCTGATCACGTGCCTATCATGCTCTGCTCACGTGGCTGATCATGCAAGGATCACATAGCAACCATGTACTGGTCCACGTGACTGATCATGCACTGATCACGTAATTGATCCTGCACTGATCACGTGGCTCATCATGCACTGATCACGTGGCTGATCACACGTGTATCACGTGACTGATCATGCACTGATCACGTGGCTCTCATGCACTGATCATGTGGCTATCATGCACTGATCACGTAGCTATCATGCACTGATCACGTGGCTGATCACGCAATGTTCACGTAGCTACCATGTACTGGTCATGTGACTGATCATGCACTGATCACGTAATTGATGCTGCACTGATCACATGGCTCATCACGCACTGATCCGGTGGCTGATCACACACGTATCACGTGACTGATCATGTACAGAAAACGTAAATAATCATGAAGTGATCACGTGGCTATCCTGCACTGATCACGTGCATAACATGCACTGATCACGTGGCTGATCACACACGTATCACGTGACTGATCATGCACTGATCACGTGGCTATCATGCACTGATCACGTGGCTATCATGCACTGATCACGTGGCTGATCATGCAATGATCACGTAGCTACCATGCACTGGTCACGTGACTGATCATGCACTGATCACGTAATTAATCCTGCACTGATCACCTGACTCATCATGCACTGATCACGTGCTGATCACACACGTATCACGTGACTGATCATGCACTGATCACGTGGCTATCATGCACTGATTACGTGACTGATCCATGCACTGTTCACGAGACTGATCATGCACTGATCACGTGGATATCATGCACTGATCACGTGGATATCATGCACTGATCACATGGCTGAACATGCACTGTTCACATGGCTTATCACACACCTGTCACGTGACTGATCATGCACTGATCACGTGGATATCATGCACGATTCACGTGGCTGATCACACATGTATCACGTGGAACTGATCATGCACTGATCACGTGGCTATCATGCACTGATCACGTAGCTACCATGTACTGGTCACGTGACTGATCTTGCACTGATCACGTAATTGATCATGCACTGATCATGTGGGTGATCAAGCACTGATCACGTGGCTATCATGCACTGTTAACGTGGTTGATCATGAAATGATCTCGCAGCTACCATGTACTGGTCACGTGACTGATCATGCACTGATCATGTGGCTGATCATGCACTGATCACGTGACTGATCATGCACTGATCACGTGGCTATCATGCACTGATCACTTGGCTGGTCATACACTGATCACGCAGCTACCATGTGCTGGTCACGTGACTGATCATGCACTGATCATGTGGCTGATCATTGCACTGAACACGTGACTGATCATGCACTGATCACGTGACTTATCATGCACTGATCACGTGGCTATCATGCACTGATCACATGGCTGGTCATACACTGATCACGTGCCTGGTCATGCACTGATCACCTGGCTGATCATGCACTGATCACGTGACTGATCATGCACTGATCTCGAGATGATCATACATTGATCACGTGACTGATCATGCACTGATCACGTGGCTATCATGCACTGATCACATGGCTGGTCATACACTGATCACGTGACTGGTCATGCACAGATTACATGACTGATCATGCACTCATCACGTCACTGATCATGCACTGATCTCGAGTCTGATCATACATTGATCATGTGACTGATCATGCACTGATCACGTGACTGATCATGCACTGATCACGTGGCTATAATGCACTGATCACTTGGCTGGACATACACTGATCACGTGCCTGGTCATGCACTGATCACCTGGCTGATCATGCACTGATCACGTGACTGATCATGCACTGATCTCGAGTCTGATCATGCACTGATCACGTGGCTATCATGCACTGCTCACGTGGCTGATCATGCGATGATCACACAGCTACCATGTACTGGTCACATGACTGATCATGCACTGATCGCGTGACTGATCATGCAGTGATCACTTGGCTATCATGCACTACTCACGTGGCTGATCATGCAATGATTATGTAGCTACCATGTACAGGTCACGTGAATGATCATACACCCATCAGGTGACTGATCATGCACTGATCACGTGGCTATCATGCACTGATCATGAGACTGATCATGCACTGATCACGTGACTGATCATGCACTGATCTCGAGTCTGATCATGCACTGATCACGTGGCTATCATGCACTGCTCACGTGGCTGATCATGCGATGATCACACAGCTACCATGTACTGGTCACATGACTGATCATGCACTGATCGCGTGACTGATCATGCAGTGATCACTTGGCTATCATGCACTACTCACGTGGCTGATCATGCAATGATTATGTAGCTACCATGTACAGGTCACGTGAATGATCATACACCCATCAGGTGACTGATCATGCACTGATCACGTAGCTATCTTGCACTGATCCCTTGGCTGATCATACACTCATCACGGGACTGATCGTGCACTGATCAAGGCGCTATCATGCATTGATTGCATGACTCCCCATGCACTGATCACGTGGATGATCATGCACTGATCACGTGACTGACCATGCACTGATCACGTGACTGAACATGCACTGATCACGTGGCTATCATGCACTGATCACTTGGCTGAACATACACTGATCACGTGACTGATCATGCACTGATCACGTGACTGATCATGCACACTCACGTGGCTATCATGCACTGATCACTTGGCTGAACATACACTGATCACGTGCCTGGTCATGCACTGATCACGTGGCTGATTCATGCACTGATCATGTGACTGATCATGCACTGACCGTGTGTCTGATCATGCACTGCTCACGTGGCTATCATGCACTGCTCACGTGGCTGATCATGCGATGATCATGCAGCTACCATGTACTGGTCACATGACTGATCATGCACTGATCATGTGACTGATCATGCAGTGATCACGTGGCTATCATGCACTGATCACGAGACTGATCATGCACTGATCACGTCTATATCATGCACTGATCACATGACTGCCCATGCACTGATCACGTGGATGATTATAGACTAATCATGTGACAGATCATGTACTGATCACCTGGCTGATCATGCACTGATCACGTGGCTGATCATGCACTGATACCGTGACTGAGCATGGACTGATCACATAACTATCATGTAGTAATCACGTGACTTAATGGCGCTGATCATGTGACTGATCATGTGCTGATCATGTTTGCTATCATACACTGATCATGTGCCTCTGGAGGCAATAAACAAAGAGCTGAGTAGGCACGAATCAAACAGTCAGCAGGCAATAATCATGGAACTCATGTGTGAGGAATCATGCTGCTCAGCTGGCAATAATCAAGCAGCTGAGCAGGCAGGAATTACGCAGCACAGCTGGCAATTGTCAAGCAGATGACAGGCAGGAATCGTGCAGCTCAGCTGCCAATTGTCAAGCAGATGAGCAGACAGTAATCACGCAGCTCAGCAGGCACTGATCACGTGATTGATCATGCACTGAACACGTGGATATCATGCACTGATCACGTAATTGATCATGCACTGATCACGTGGCTGATCTTGCACTGAAAACGTGACTGATCATGAACTGATCACGTGAGTGATCATGCACTGATCACGTGGCTATCATGCACTGCTCACGTGGCTCATCATGCAATGATCACGTAATTGATCATGCACTGATCACCTGGCTTATCATGCATTGATCATGTGACTGATCATGTGCTGATCATGTTTGGTGTCACACACTGATCATGTGCATCTGCAGGCAGTGAACAAAGAGCTGAGTAGGCAGGAATCTGTCAGCAGGCTATAATCATGGAACTCAGTTTTGAGAAATCATGCTGCTCAGCTGGCAATAATCAAGTAGATGAGCAGGCAGGAATTACGCAGCACAGGTGGCAATTGTCAAGGAGATGACAGGCAGGAATCGTACAGCTCAGCTGGCAATTGTCAAGCAGATGAGCAGACAGTAATCACGCAGCTCAGCAGGACTTACCACGTGACTGAGCATGCACTGTTCACGTGGCTGATCACACACATATCACGTGAATGATCATGCACTGATCACGTGGCTATCATGCACTGATCACGTGATTGCGCATGCACTGATCATGTAATTGTATGCACTGCTTACGTGGCTATCATGCACTGATGACGTGGCTGATCATGCACTGATCATGTAGCTATCTTGCACTGATCAGTTTGCTGATCATACACTCATCACGGGACTGATCGTGCACTGATCACGGTGCTATCATGCATTGTCTACATGCCTCCACATGCACTGATCACGTGGATGATCATGCACTGTTTACGTGACTGACCATGCACTGATCACGTGACTGATCATGCACTAATCACGTGGCTGATCATGCACTGATCACGTAATTGATCATGCACTGATCATTTGGCTCATCATGCACTGATCACGTGGCTGATCATACACTGATAACGTGACTGATCATGCACTGATCACGTGACTGATCATGCAGTGATCACGTGGCTATCCTGCACTGATCACTTGGCTGGTCATACACTGATCACATGACTGATCATGCACTTTTCACGTGGCACTCATGCACTGACCACGTGGCTGACCATACTCTGCTCACGTAACTGATCATGCACACATCACGTGGCTATCATGCACTGCTCACGTGGCTATCATGCACTGATCACTTGGCTGGACATACACTGATCACGTGCCTGGGCATGCACTGATCACGTGGCTGATCATACACTGCTCAGGTAACTGATCATGCACTGATCACGTGGCTATCATGCACTGATCACGTGGCTGAACATGCACTGTTCACGTGGAACTCATGCACTGATCACGTGGCTGATCATACTCTGCTCACGTAACTGATCATGCACACATCACGTGGCTATCATGCACTGCTCACGTGGCTCGTCATGGAATGATCACATAGCTACCATATACTGGTCACGTGACTGATCATGCACAGATCACGTCAATGATCATGCACTGTTCAAGTGAATGATCATGTACTGATCACGTGACTGATCATGCTCTGATCACGTGCCTATCATGCTCTGCTCACGTGGCTGATCATGCAAGGATCACATAGCAACCATGTACTGGTCACGTGACTGATCATGCACTGATCACGTAATTGATCCTGCACTGATCACGTGGCTCATCATGCACTGATCACGTGGCTGATCACACGTGTATCACGTGACTGATCATGCACTGATCACGTGGCTCTCATGCACTGATCATGTGGCTATCATGCACTGATCACGTAGCTATCATGCACTGATCACGTGGCTGATCACGCAATGTTCACGTAGCTACCATGTACTGGTCATGTGACTGATCATGCACTGATCACGTAATTGATGCTGCACTGATCACATGGCTCATCACGCACTGATCCGGTGGCTGATCACACACGTATCACGTGACTGATCATGTACAGATCACGTAAATAATCATGAAGTGATCACGTGGCTATCCTGCACTGATCACGTGCATAACATGCACTGATCACGTGGCTGATCACACACGTATCACGTGACTGATCATGCACTGATCACGTGGCTATCATGCACTGATCACGTGGCTATCATGCACTGATCACGTGGCTGATCATGCAATGATCACGTAGCTACCATGCACTGGTCACGTGACTGATCATGCACTGATCACGTAATTAATCCTGCACTGATCACCTGACTCATCATGCACTGATCACGTGGCTGATCAC
The DNA here is from genome assembly GCF_002263795.3 of Bos taurus. NCBI lineage: Eukaryota > Metazoa > Chordata > Mammalia > Artiodactyla > Bovidae > Bos > Bos taurus. Next base: position 11,324 of record NW_020191535.1, read on the forward strand.
ACACGTATCACGTGACTGATCATGCACTGATCACGTGGCTATCATGCACTGATTACGTGACTGATCATGCACTGTTCACGAGACTGATCATGCACTGATCACGTGGATATCATGCACTGATCACGTGGATATCATGCACTGATCACATGGCTGAACATGCACTCTTCACATGGCTTATCACACACCTGTCACGTGACTGATCATGCACTGATCACGTGGATATCATGCACGATTCACGTGGCTGATCACACATGTATCACGTGACTGATCATGCACTGATCACGTGGCTATCATGCACTGATCACGTAGCTACCATGTACTGGTCACGTGACTGATCTTGCACTGATCACGTAATTGATCATGCACTGATCATGTGGGTGATCAAGCACTGATCACGTGGCTATCATGCACTGTTAACGTGGTTGATCATGAAATGATCTCGCAGCTACCATGTACTGGTCACGTGACTGATCATGCACTGATCATGTGGCTGATCATGCACTGATCACGTGACTGATCATGCACTGATCACGTGGCTATCATGCACTGATCACTTGGCTGGTCATACACTGATCACGCAGCTACCATGTGCTGGTCACGTGACTGATCATGCACTGATCATGTGGCTGATCATGCACTGAACACGTGACTGATCATGCACTGATCACGTGACTTATCATGCACTGATCACGTGGCTATCATGCACTGATCACATGGCTGGTCATACACTGATCACGTGCCTGGTCATGCACTGATCACCTGGCTGATCATGCACTGATCACGTGACTGATCATGCACTGATCTCGAGATGATCATACATTGATCACGTGACTGATCATGCACTGATCACGTGGCTATCATGCACTGATCACATGGCTGGTCATACACTGATCACGTGACTGGTCATGCACAGATTACATGACTGATCATGCACTCATCACGTCACTGATCATGCACTGATCTCGAGTCTGATCATACATTGATCATGTGACTGATCATGCACTGATCACGTGACTGATCATGCACTGATCACGTGGCTATAATGCACTGATCACTTGGCTGGACATACACTGATCACGTGCCTGGTCATGCACTGATCACCTGGCTGATCATGCACTGATCACGTGACTGATCATGCACTGATCTCGAGTCTGATCATGCACTGATCACGTGGCTATCATGCACTGCTGACGTGGCTGATCATGCACTGATCACGTAGCTATCTGCACTGATCAGTGCTGATCATACATCATCGGACTGATCGCACTGATCACGGTGCTATCATGCATGTCTACTGCTCCACATGCACTGATCACGTGGATGATCATGCACTGTTTACGTGACTGACCATGCACTGATCACGTGACTGATCATGCACTAATCAGTGGCTGATCATGCACTGATCACGTAATTGATCATGCACTGATCATTGGCTCATCATGCACTGATCACGTGGCTGATCATACACTGATCACGTGACTGATCATGCACTGATCACGTGATGATCATGCAGTGATCACGTGGCTATCCTGCACTGATCACTTGGCTGGTCATACACTGATCACATGACTGATCATGCACTTTTCACGTGGCACTCATGCACTGAACACGTGGCTGACAATACTCTGAACACGTAACTGATCATGCACACATCACGTGGCTATCATGCACTGCTCACGTGGCTATCATGCACTGATCACTTGGCTGGACATACACTGATCACGTGCCTGGGCATGCACTGATCACGTGGCTGATCATACACTGCTCAGGTAACTGATCATGCACTGATCACGTGGCTATCATGCACTGATCACGTGGCTGAACATGCACTGTTCACGTGGAACTCATGCACTGATCACGTGGCTGATCATACTCTGCTCACGTAACTGATCATGCACACATCACGTGGCTATCATGCACTGCTCACGTGGCTCGTCATGGAATGATCACATAGCTACCATATACTGGTCACGTGACTGATCATGCACAGATCACGTCAATGATCATGCACTGTTCAAGTGAATGATCATGTACTGATCACGTGACTGATCATGCTCTGATCACGTGCCTATCATGCTCTGCTCACGTGGCTGATCATGCAAGGATCACATAGCAACCATGTACTGGTCACGTGACTGATCATGCACTGATCACGTAATTGATCCTGCACTGATCACGTGGCTCATCATGCACTGATCACGTGGCTGATCACACGTGTATCACGTGACTGATCATGCACTGATCACGTGGCTCTCATGCACTGATCATGTGGCTATCATGCACTGATCACGTAGCTATCATGCACTGATCACGTGGCTGATCACGCAATGTTCACGTAGCTACCATGTACTGGTCATGTGACTGATCATGCACTGATCACGTAATTGATGCTGCACTGATCACATGGCTCATCACGCACTGATCCGGTGGCTGATCACACACGTATCACGTGACTGATCATGTACAGATCACGTAAATAATCATGAAGTGATCACGTGGCTATCCTGCACTGATCACGTGCATAACATGCACTGATCACGTGGCTGATCACACACGTATCACGTGACTGATCATGCACTGATCACGTGGCTATCATGCACTGATCACGTGGCTATCATGCACTGATCACGTGGCTGATCATGCAATGATCACGTAGCTACCATGCACTGGTCACGTGACTGATCATGCACTGATCACGTAATTAATCCTGCACTGATCACCTGACTCATCATGCACTGATCACGTGGCTGATCACACACGTATCACGTGACTGATCATGCACTGATCACGTGGCTATCATGCACTGATTACGTGACTGATCATGCACTGTTCACGAGACTGATCATGCACTGATCACGTGGATATCATGCACTGATCACGTGGATATCAATCACTGATCACATGGCTGAACATGCACTGTTCACATGGCTTATCACACACCTGTCACGTGACTGATCATGCACTGATCACGTGGATATCATGCACGATTCACGTGGCTGATCACACATGTATCACGTGACTGATCATGCACTGATCACGTGGCTATCATGCACTGATCACGTGGCTATCATGCACTGATCACGTAGCTACCATGTACTGGTCACGTGACTGATCTTGCACTGATCACGTAATTGATCATGCCACTGATCATGTGGGTGATCAAGCACTGATCACGTGGCTATCATGCACTGTTAACGTGGTTGATCATGAAATGATCTCGCAGCTACCATGTACTGGTCACGTGACTGATCATGCACTGATCGTGTGGCTGATCATGCACTGATCACGTGACTGATCATGCACTGATCACGTGGCTATCATGCACTGATCACTTGGCTGGTCATACACTGATCACGCAGCTACCATGTGCTGGTCACGTGACTGATCATGCACTGATCATGTGGCTGATCATGCACTGAACACGTGACTGATCATGCACTGATCACGTGACTTATCATGCACTGATCACGTGGCTATCATGCACTGATCACATGGCTGGTCATACACTGATCACGTGCCTGGTCATGCACTGATCACCTGGCTGATCATGCACTGATCACGTGACTGATCATGCACTGATCTCGAGATGATCATACATTGATCACGTGACTGATCATGCACTGATCACGTGGCTATCATGCACTGATCACATGGCTGGTCATACACTGATCACGTGACTGGTCATGCACAGATTACATGACTGATCATGCACTCATCACGTCACTGATCATGCACTGATCTCGAGTCTGATCATACATTGATCATGTGACTGATCATGCACTGATCACGTGACTGATCATGCACTGATCACGTGGCTATAATGCACTGATCACTTGGCTGGACATACACTGATCACGTGCCTGGTCATGCACTGATCACCTGGCTGATCATGCACTGATCACGTGACTGATCACGCACTGATCTCGAGTCTGATCATGCACTGATCACGTGGCTATCATGCACTGCTCACGTGGCTGATCATGCGATGATCACACAGCTACCATGTACTGGTCACATGACTGATCATGCACTGATCGCGTGACTGATCATTGCAGTGATCACTTGGCTATCATGCACTACTCACGTGGCTGATCATGCAATGATTATGTAGCTACCATGTACAGGTCACGTGAATGATCATACACCCATCAGGTGACTGATCATGCACTGATCACGTGGCTATCATGCACTGATCATGAGACTGATCATGCACTGATCACGTGACTGATCATGCACTGATCTCGAGTCTGATCATGCACTGATCACGTGGCTATCATGCACTGCTCACGTGGCTGATCATGCGATGATCACACAGCTACCATGTACTGGTCACATGACTGATCATGCACTGATCGCGTGACTGATCATGCAGTGATCACTTGGCTATCATGCACTACTCACGTGGCTGATCATGCAATGATTATGTAGCTACCATGTACAGGTCACGTGAATGATCATACACCCATCAGGTGACTGATCATGCACTGATCACGTAGCTATCTTGCACTGATCCCTTGGCTGATCATACACTCATCACGGGACTGGATCGTGCACTGATCAAGGCGCTATCATGCATTGATTGCATGACTCCCCATGCACTGATCACGTGGATGATCATGCACTGATCACGTGACTGACCATGCACTGATCACGTGACTGAACATGCACTGATCACGTGGCTATCATGCACTGATCACTTGGCTGAACATACACTGATCACGTGACTGATCATGCACTGATCACGTGACTGATCATGCACACTCACGTGGCTATCATGCACTGATCACTTGGCTGAACATACACTGATCACGTGCCTGGTCATGCACTGATCACGTGGCTGATCATGCACTGATCATGTGACTGATCATGCACTGACCGTGTGTCTGATCATGCACTGCTCACGTGGCTATCATGCACTGCTCACGTGGCTGATCATGCGATGATCATGCAGCTACCATGTACTGGTCACATGACTGATCATGCACTGATCATGTGACTGATCATGCAGTGATCACGTGGCTATCATGCACTGATCACGAGACTGATTCATGCACTGATCACGTCTATATCATGCACTGATCACATGACTGCCCATGCACTGATCACGTGGATGATTATAGACTAATCATGTGACAGATCATGTACTGATCACCTGGCTGATCATGCACTGATCACGTGGCTGATCATGCACTGATACCGTGACTGAGCATCGGACCTGATACATGACTAAATCAGTATGAATCACGTACTTAAGTGGCGCGATCATAGTGACTGATATGGCGCGTGATCCATGTTGCTATCAATACAACTGACATGTGCCTCTGGATGCAATAAACAAAGCTGAGTAGGCACGAATCAAACAAGTCAGCAGGCAATATCATCGGAACTACACTGTGAGGGAACATGCTGCTCAGCTGGCCAATAATTCAAGCAAGCTTGAGCAGGCAGGAATTGACACAGCACAGCTGCAATTGTCAAGCAGAGACAGCAGAAGCGGGCACCAGCTGCAATTGTCAGCAGATGAGCAGACAGTAATCACGCAGCTCAGCAGGCACTGATCACGTGATTTGATCATGCACTGAACACGTGGATATCATGCACTGATCACGTAATTGATCATGCACTGATCACGTGGCTGATCTTGCACTGAAAACGTGACTGATCATGAACTGATCACGTGAGTGATCATGCACTGATCACGTGGCTATCATGCACTGCTCAACGTGGCTCATCATGCAATGATCACGTAATTGATCATGCACTGATCACCTGGCTTATCATGCATTGATCATGTGACTGATCATGTGCTGATCATGTTTGGTGTCACACACTGATCATGTGCATCTGCATCAATTGAAAAAAGAGCTGAGGAGGCAGGAATCTGTCAGCAGGCTATAATCATGGAACTCAGTTTGAGAAATCATGCTGCTCACCTGGCAATAATCAAGTAGATGAGCAGGCAGGAATTACGCAGCACAGGTGGCAATTGTCAAGGAGATGACAGGCAGGAATCGTACAGCTCAGCTGGCAATTGTCAAGCAGATGAGCAGACAGTAATCACGCAGCTCAGCAGGACTTACCACGTGACTGAGCATGCACTGTTTCACGTGGCTGATCACACACATATCACGTGAATGATCATGCACTGATCACGTGGCTATCATGCACTGATCACGTGATTGCGCATGCACTGATCATGTAATTGTATGCACTGCTTACGTGGCTATCATGCACTGATGACGTGGCTGATCATGCACTGATCATGTAGCTATCTCTGCACTGATCAGTTTGCTGATCATACACTCATCACGGGACTGATCGTGCACTGATCACGGTGCTATCATGCATTGTCTACATGCCTCCACATGCACTGATCACGTGGGATGATCATGCACTGTTTACGTGACTGACCATGCACTGATCACGTGACTGATCATGCACTAATCACGTGGCTGGATCATGCACTGATCACGTAATTGATCATGCACTGATCATTTGGCTCATCATGCACTGATCACGTGGCTGATCATACACTGATAACGTGACTGATCATGCACTGATCACGTGACTGATCATGCAGTGATCACGTGGCTATCCTGCACTGATCACTTGGCTGGTCATACACTGATCACATGACTGATCATGCACTTTTCACGTTGGCACTCATGCACTGACCACGTGGCTGACCATACTCTGCTCACGTAACTGATCATGCACACATCACGTGGCTATCATGCACTGCTCACGTGGCTATCATGCACTGATCACTTGGCTGGACATACACTGATCACGTGCCTGGGCATGCACTGATCACGTGGCTGATCATACACTGCTCAGGTAACTGATCATGCAACTGATCACGTGGCTATCATGCACTGATCACGTGGCTGAACATGCACTGTTCACGTGGAACTCATGCACTGATCACGTGGCTGATCATACTCTGCTCACGTAACTGATCATGCACACATCACGTGGCTATCATGCACTGCTCACGTGGCTCGTCATGGAATGATCACATAGCTACCATATACTGGTCACGTGACTGATCATGCACAGATCACGTCAATGATCATGGCACTGTTCAAGTGAATGATCATGTACTGATCACGTGACTGATCATGCTCTGATCACGTGCCTATCATGCTCTGCTCACGTGGCTGATCATGCAAGGATCACATAGCAAACCATGTACTGGTCACGTGACTGATCATGCATCTGATCACGTAATTGATCCTGCACTGATCACGTGGCTCATCATGCACTGATCACGTGGCTGATCCACACGTGTATCACGTGACTGATCATGCACTGATCACGTGGCTCTCATGCACTGATCATGTGGCTATCATGCACTGATCACGTAGCTATCATGCACTGATCACGTGGCTGATCACGCAATGTTCACGTAGCTACCATGTACTGGTCATGTGACTGATCATGCACTGATCACGTAATTGAATGCTGCACTGATCACATGGCTCATCACGCACTGATCCTGTGGCTGATCACACACGTATCACGTGACTGATCATAATGTACAGATCACGTAAATAATCATGAAGTGACACGTGGCTATCCTGCACTGATCACGTGCATAACATGCACTGATCACGTGGCTGATCACACACTGCCAATCGATCATGTAGCCACCATGTTACAGGTCACGTGAATGATCATACACCCATCAGGTGACTGATCATGCACTGAATCAGTAATGATGCATTTTCACTGATCAGGTGACTTATCATGCACTGTTCACGTGATGATCATGCACTGATCAACGTGAACTGATCATGCACTGATCTCGTTGCTATCATGCACTGATCACGCTATATCATGCACGATCACATGACTGCCCAAATGGCACTGATCACGTGGATGATCATACACTAATCATGTGAAAGATTTCATGCACTGACACGTGGCTGATCGATGCACTGATACCGTGACTGAGCATGGGACGAATCACAGACTATCAAATGTAGTGATCACGTGACTTAATGGCGCTGATCATCAGTGACTGATCATGCGCTGATCATGTTGCATATCAATACACTGATCATGGTGCCCTGGAGGCAATAAACAAAGAGCTGAGTTAGGCACGAATCATACAGTCCAAGGCCAATAATCATGGAACTCAGCTGTGTAGGAATCATGCTGGCTCCAAGCTGGCAATAACAGCAGCTGAGCAGGCAGGATATTACGCAGCACAGCTGGCAATGTCAAGCAGATGACAGGCAGGAATCGTGCAGCTCAGCTGGCAATTTCAAGCAAGATGAGCAAGAACAGTATCACGCAGCTCAGCAGGCCCTGATCAACGTGACTGAGCATCACTGTTCACATGGCTGATCATACCACTGATCACGTTGATTGATCATAGGCAATTGATCACTTGGATATCATCCTGATCACGTGGCTGATATAGAACCCTGCTCACGTAACTCATCATGCACACATCACGTTGCTATCATGCACTGCTCACGTGGTTCCTCATGGAAATGATCACGTAGCTACCATATACTGGTCACGCGTGACTGATCATGCACAGATCACGTAAATGATCATCGCACTGTTCACGTGACTGATCATGTTACTGATCACGTGACTGATCATGCACTGATCACGTGGCTATCATGCTCTGCTCACGTGGCGATCATGCAAGATCCACGTAGCAACGCATGTACTGGTCACGTGACTGATCATGCACCTGAATCACGAAATTGATTCCTGCACTGATCAACGTGGCCTCATCATGCAGTGGATCACGTGGCTGATCACACATGTATCACGTGACTGATCATGCACTGATCACGTGCTCTCATGCACTGATCATTGTGCTATCATGACTGATAACGTGGCTATCAATGCAACTGATCACGTGGCTGATCACGCAGTGATCACGTAGCAACCATGTACTGGTATGTGACTGATCATGCACTGATCACGTAATTGATCCTGCCACTGATCACATGGCTCATCAAGCACTGATCCGTTGGCTGATCCAACACACGTATTCACGTGACTGATCATGTACAGATCACGTAATAACATGAAGTGATCAACGTGGCATCCCTGCACTGATCACGGTGGATAACATGCACTGATCACCGTGGCTGATCACAACGTATAACGTTGACTGATCATGCACTGATCACGTGGCTATCAATGCACTGAATCACGTGGCTATCATCACTGAGATCACTCTGGCTGATCATGCACTGATCACGTTGGCTATCATGCACTTATCACATGGTGGTCAGTACACTGATCTTTAATAGCTACCATGTACCGGTCATGTTGAATGATCCATTACCACCCATCAGTTACTTGATCATCTGCACTGATCACGTGACTTGATCATCGCAGATCACGTGGCTAATCGTCGCACTACTTCTACGTGCGATCATGCAATGATCCATGTACTACCATGTACAGGTCACGGTGATGATATACCCCATCAGGTGACGATCAGCACTGATCACGTAATTGACATTCACTGATCAGGTTGACTTATCATCAACTGTTCACGTGACTGATCATCAACTGATCACGTGACTGATCAACGCACTGATCTCGTGCTATCAATGCACTGATTATCGTCTATATCATTGGCACTGATCACATGACTGCCCATGACTGACACGTGGAGATCATACACTAATCCATGTGAAAGATCATGCACGATCACGTGCTTGAGATCGTGCACTGAGTACCGTGACTGTATGCATGGACTTGATGCATCTATGACTATCATCGTAGTGATTCACGTGGAACTTCCAATGGCGCCTGATCATGTGACTGATCATGCGCCTGATCATGCTTTGCTATCATACACTGATCATGTGCCTCTGGAGCACATAAACAAAGAGCTGAGTGAGGCACGAATCAAACAGTCAGCAGGCAATAATCATGGAACTCAGCTGTGAGGAATCAGCTGCTCAGCTGGCCATAAATCAAGCAGCTGAGCAGGCAGGAATTACGCAAGCACAGCTGGCAATTGTCAAGCAATGAACAGGCAGGAATCGTGCAGCTCAGCTGTCATTGTCAAGCAGATGAGCAAGACAGTAATCACGCAGCTCAAGCAGGCCTGATCACGTGACTGAGCATGCACTGTTCACGTGGCTGATCATACACTTATCACGTGATGATCATGCATTGATAACTTGGATATCAATGGAGCACCTGATGCACGTGGCTGATCATAGACTGCTCACGTAACTGAATCATGCACTGATCACGTGGCTATCATGCACTGATCACGTACTGACTCATGCACTGATCACGTGAAACTGACCATGAAACTGATCACGTGACTGATCATGCAACGATGAAAGTAGGCAATCATGCACTGATGGACTTGGCTGAATCATTAGCACTGGATCACATGAACGTGATAATGCACTGAATCAATCTGGCTAATCCGTGCACTCATTACCTTGCAGCTATCGTTGCACTGAATCACGTGGTTGATCATTACACTGATCACGAGACTGATCTTGACTGATCACGTCTGACATGCCACTGACTCACCTGACTGCCATGCACTGATCACTGATAAACATCACTGATCATGTCAAGATCATGCAGTGATACACGCTATCCAATGCACTGGCTCACCGTGGCTGATCATGCAATGATCACGTAGCTACCATGTACTGGTCATTGATGATCAATGCACTGATCACCGTAATTGATCATACACTGATCAGGTGACTTACATGCATGGTTCCAGCATGGCTGATCATGCAATGATCAACATAGCTACCATGTAACTGGTCACGTGACTATCAATGGACTGATCATCGTAATTGACATGCACTGATCACGTGCTGATCATAGCACTAATCACGTGAACTGGTCATGCACTGATCACGTGGCTGATCATGCACCTATCACGTGACTGATAAATGCACACATCCACGTGGCTATCATGCACTGCTCACGTGGCTGGCTGCAATGATCAACGTATCCTTTTCTCGCCGCTAGCCTATATTACTGGTCACGTGAACTGATCATGCACTGATTCAAGTAAATATCATTGCACTGTTACCCATGACAAGATAAAGGGGGGGGGGTAAGATCGATGTACTGAGGTCTACAGATGTATGGCACTGCTCACGTGGCTATCATGCAACTGATGACGTGCTGAATCATTGCACTGATCAAGTAGCTATCCTGCTCTGATCACTGCTGATCATGCAATGATCCAACGTACAACCATGTACGGGAGTCCCACTTGTGACTGATCAATTTGCACTGGATCACGTAATTAATCCTGCACTGATCAACCTGACTCATCATGCACTGATAAGTGGCTTTGATTCTACACACATATCACGTGACTGTTCCTGCACTGATACACCGTGTTATCATAACTGATCCCGTGGCTATCAATGCACTGATCACGTGGCTTATCATGCCACTGATCACGTGGCTGATCATGCAATAATCACGTAACTAACCATGTACTGGTCTCGTGATGATCTTGCACTGATCACCTAATTGATCATGCACTGATCTCGTGGGTATCCAATGCATTTCTGCTAAACGTGCTGTATAATGAAATGATCACGCAGCTACATGTAACTGGTCACCGTGACTGACTCATGCTACTCATCATGTGGCTGATCATGCACTGCATCCACGTGACTAATAATCATGCACCTGATCACGTGATAATCATGCACTGATCAGTGGCATCATTGCCACGTGATCACTTGGCTGGTCATAACTGATCACGGCAGCTACCATGTACTGGTTCACGGACTGATCATGCACTGAAATCAATGTGGCTGATCAATGCACTGATTCACGTGATTGATCATGCACTGATACTTGGATATCATGCACTGATCACGTGGCTAATCAATACAGTGTTCACGGTCCGTACCATGCAACTTCTCACGTGGCTGATCATACCACTGCTCACGTAACTGATCATGCACTGATCACGTAATTGATCATGCACTGATCACGTGGCTTGATCATGCACTGAACACGTGACTGATCATGCACTGATCCACGTGACTGATCAATCACTGATCACGGGGCTATCATCAGCACTGCTCACGTGGCTTGATCAATGCAGTGGATCACGGTCAGCTACCATGTACTGGTTACATGACGATCATGCACTGATCACCTGGTTATCATGCATTCAATCAGTGACGACATTGTGCTGATCATGTTTGGTGTCACAACACTGATCATAGTGCATCTGGAGGCCAATGAACAAAGGCTGAAGTAGGCCAGGAATCAGTCAGCAGGCTATAATCATGGAACTCAGCTCCTGAGAAATCATGCTGCTCAGCTGGCAATAATCAATAGATGAGCAGGCCAGAATACGCAGCACAGGTGCAATTTCAAGTGAGTTGACAGGCAGGAATCGTGCAGCTCAGCTGGCCAATTGTCAAGCAGAGTATGAGCAGACAGTATATTCACGCAGCTCAAGCAGGCCGATCAACGGTGATCTGATCATAGCACTGACATCGTTTCGCTACATACACTATCATAGTGTGCCTCTGGAGGCAATAAACAAAGAGCTGAGTAGAGCACGAATCAACGAGTCAGGCAGCGCAAAAATCAATTGTGAACTCAGCGGTGAGGAATCGATGCTGCTCAGTCTTGGCTAATAATTCAACGCAGCTGAGCAGGCAAAGGAATTAAACAGCACAGCTGGCAATTGTCAAGCAGATTGACAGGCAGGAATCAGGCAAGCTCAGCTCGCAATTGTCTCAGCAATGAAGCAGACAGGAATCAAGCAGTCTCCAGCAAGGCCCTGATCAAGTGACTGAGCATGCCACTGTTCACTCTGGCTATCATACCTGATCACGTGCACGATCATGCACTGATCACTTAGGATAGTCATGCACTGATCACGTGGCTGACATACACCTGTTTCACAGTGTCTGACCAATGCACTGATCACAATGGCTGATCGATACACTGCCTCACGTAACGATCATGCACTGATCACGTAATTGATAATGCACTATCACGTGGCTGATCATGCAATGATCATTGTAGCTACCATGTTACTGGTCCCTTGATACCATGCACTGATCACGTAATTGATCATGCACTGAATCACGTGCTGACCATGCACTGAACAGCGTCGACTGGATTCATGCACTGGATCACGTGGCTTATCATCGCTCTGCTCAGCTGTGGCTGATCATGCAGCGATCACGTTAGCAACTCATGTATGGTCACCGTCCACACTGATCCATGACTGATCACGAAATTGATCCTGCAACTGATCACGTGGCTCATCATGCAGTGATCAGTGGCTGATCACACATGTATCACGTGACTGATCAGCCACTGATCACGGGTGCCTCTCATCAACTGATCATGTGGACTAATCATGCCACTGACACGTGGCTATCAATGCACTGATTAACGTGGCTGATCACCAGTGATCACGTAGCAACCAGTAGCTGGTCATGTGACCTGATTCATGCACTGATCACGTAATTGATCCTGCACTGATCACATGGCTCAATCCACGCCACTGATCCGTTGGCTGACACACACGTATCACGGTGATGATCATAGTACAGATCACGTAAATAATACATGAAGTGATCACGTCTGCTATCCTGCACTGATCAACGGTCGGAAAACATGCTACGATCACGTGGCTGATCACACACGTATCACGTGGACTGACAAATGCACTGTCACGTGGCTATCATGCACTGATCACGTGGCTATCATGCACTGCATCACTTTGGCTTGTCATGCATATCGAATCACAATAGCTGCATAGCACTGGTTCACGTGACTTGATCATGCACTGATCAGGTAACTGAAGTCAATGCGCACTGATCACGAATGGAACTATCATTGCACGATCACGTGAACTGATCATGCCCCAAAGATCACGTGACTGATCATGCACTGATCACGTGGCTATCATGCACCTGCTCACGTGGCTGAAATCAATGCAATGATCACTGCCAGCTACCATTACTGATCACCATGACTGATCATAGCACTGATCACAGTAATATGATCATAGCACTGATTCAACTGGCTTATCATGCATTCATCATGTGACCATGATGTCTCATGTGCCTGACTCATGTTTGGTGTCACACAACTGATCATCGTGCATGCTGCAGGACAATGAACAAATAGCTGATTAGGCAGGAATCAGTCACAGGCTTAAATCATGGAACTCAGCTTGATGAATCATGCTGCCTCAGCTGCTAATAATGAAGTAGATGAGCAGGCAGGTACTATATCAAGCACAGGTGCAATTGTCAGGAGATGGACAGGGCCGAAATCGTACTAGCTCAAGCTTGCAATTGTCAAGCAGTAGCAAGACAGTAAATGCACGCAGCTTCAGCAAGGCCCTGATCACGTGACTGAGGCATGCACTGTTCACGTGGCTGATCACACTCCTATCACGATGAATAATCATGCACTGATCACGTGGCTCTCATGCACTGATCACGTGATTGCGAATGCACTGACCTCACGTAATTGTATGACTTCACTGCTCACGTGCACAGCACTGATGACGTGGCTGATCATTTGCACTGATCATCATAGCTACCGTTGACTGATCACTTGGCTGATCATCACACTCATACACGGGATCTGATCGTACACTGATCACGGCAACTCATCATGCAATTGTCTACATGACTCCACATGCACTGATCAACGTGGACTTGATCAATGCACTGATCCACACCGTGACTGACCATGCACCTGATCACGTGACGATCATTCACTGATCACGTGGCTGATCAATGCACTGATCAGCGTGACTGATCATGAAACTGATCACATTATTGATCCACCTGCACTATTCACGTGGCTGATCATGCAATATACGTACTGACACATGCACCTGGGAATGGAATCATTCATCATCTAATAACGTTTGATGAAAGTGTATATACCTGATCTCGGACACTATAAGGATTACATAATTCTTATGTTACTATCTGATATATAATAAGCCAAAAAAAAAGAACAACTTATCAGATTTTATGGCGTCTTATCAATGCACTGATTTACTTGTGACTATATACACTGATCACGGCACACTCTGAGATAAATGCACTGATCATCTGGCGATCAATCACTCATTACCACTTGGCTATCTGTGTCATCTGAGTCAACGTGGTTGGATCAATGCACTGATTAACACGTGATGAGCTCCTGGACTGATTCAATCATGATTATACATAAATGATCACGGGACTTAATTGGTGCTGATCATGTGACTGATCATCGTCGCGTGAGATCAAATTGTGTTTTGAGTATAGTCATAACTGATCAAAATGTGCCTCTGTGCAGGCAATAAATCAAAGAGCTGTAGTAAGGTCACAGAATCCAAAACAAGTCAGGCGAAGGCAATAATTCAAGTTATGGAACCTGCAGGTGTAGAGGAATCCATCTGCTCAGGCTGAGGAGGAGAGGAGCAATAATCAAGTCAGTGGCAGGCAAGGAATCTACGCAGCCACAGCAGGCAATTCAGTGCAAGCAGATGACTATTGCAGGAATCGTGCAGCTCAAATGGCAATTAGATCAGATCATTGATGAGAGCTCCACGACTACAATACTCACGCTTAGCTCAGCAAGTGTCTCCGAATCTACCTGAACCTCGAAGCAATGCACTCCTTCACGTGCTGATCATACACCCTGAATCACGTGATTGATCATCGCCACTGATCACGTGGCTATCATGCACTGATCACGTGGAATGATCATGCAATGATCACGTCAGCTCCATGTACTGTCCACATGACTGATTCATAGCACTGATCACGTAATTAATCCATCCAATGATCACGGACTGATCAATGCACTGATCATGCTGGCTATCATGCCAATGCTACTTGGCTGATCAGCAATGATCACGCAGCTACCATGTACTGGTCACGTGACTGGATCATGCACTGACTGACGTAACTTAATGCATCCACTGATCATCGGACTGGCGACCCATCCCCGCCACTATCACGTGGCCTCATCACCTCGCACTGCTACCTGGCTGATCAGTGCAATGATTCACCACTACCAAGTACTGGTCACGTGACTGATCAATGCACTGAGAACGTATTGAATCATGACTGAATCATGTGGCTGATCATGCAACTGATCACGTGACTGAGGTCATAGCCCACTGATCACGCGCTATCATGCACTGATCACTTGTCTGGTCAAACACTGATCACGCAGCTACCATGTAGCTGCCGGCAAACGTGACTGATCATGCACTGATGACGTAATTGATCATGCACTAGATCATCCCGTGGCGGATCCATGCACTGATCACTTGACTGATCCATGCAACTGATCACTTGGCTTGTATCATGCACGCCCGATCACTGTGGCTATCATGCACTTATCACATGGCTGTCAATACACTGATCTTACTAGCTACCATGTAAACCGGTTCATGTGAAATGACATACACCCATCCAGGTTACGTATCATACGCATGATCCACGTGACTGATCAATGTCTACCACGTGATCACGTGGCTATCAGTTGCCCACTGACTCACGTGGCATGATATACATGCAATGATCATGTAGCATACTCATGTACAGGTCACTGAACCTGAATCATACACCCATCAAGGTTTGACTGGACTGCATAAGCACTATCACCTGTAATTGACATACACCTGATGCAGTGAACTTATCATGCACTGTACACCCCGTGACTGATCCTCGCCACGACTGATCTACGTGACTGATCAAATGCCACTGATCTCCTTGCTATCATGCACTGATCACGTCTATAACAAGTGCACTGGTCACCACTGACTAGCCCCATGGCACTGATCAGCGGTGGATGAATCAACACTAACTCATGTGAAAGATCATGCCACTCGATCACGTAGGCTGATCGGCACTGAACTACCGTGACTGCAGGCATGAGAACTGATCACATACTATCATGAAGTGATCACGGACTTAATGGCTGATCATGTGAGCTGATCATGCGCTGATCATGTTTGCTACATACAGCGGATTCAATTGGTGGCCTCTTGGAGGCATATAAACAAAGAGCGAGTAGGCAACGAATCATACAGTCCAGCAGGCCAATAATCATGGAACTTTCACCTGTGAGGAATCTCATGCTGCCTTCAGGCCTGTGCAATAATTCATAGCAGACTGAGCAGGCAGGAATTACGCAGCACAGCTGGCAATTGTCAAGCAGATGACAGGCAGGAATCCGGTATGGCAGCTCAGCTGGCAATTGTCCAAAGCAGATGAGCCACGACAGAATCACGCAGCCTCAGCAGGCCCCGATCCACGTGACTGAGAGCATGCCACTTGTTCCACCCAGTGGCTGATCATACAACCTTACACGTCCGATTTGATCAATGCATTAGATCACTTGGGATATCATGCACTGATCCACGTGGCTGATCAATAGACTGCTCACGTAAACTGATCATGCAACATCACGTTGGCATCATGCCTCCTACTGGCCTCGTCAAAGAAGATCACGCCTATCTACCCACACTGATTACTGGTCACAGTGACTGATAATGTCACAGATCACGTAAATGATACTGCAACTGTTCAAGTGACCGATGCATGTCACCTCGCATCTCACGTGACCTGATCATGCACTCCGACACGTGGCTATCATGCTTGCTCACTGTGGCTGATTCAATGCATAAGGATCACGTAGCAACCATGTACTGCCTCACGTGGACTGATCATGCACTGATCACGAATACACTTGATCCTGCACGGCCATCACCGTGGCTCCATCATGCAGTGATCACGTGGCTGATCACACATGCTAAAAATCCACGTGACTGATCATGCAACTGAATCACGTGGCTCTTCATGCACTGAATCATCGTGGCTATGCATGCACTGATCCACGTGGCTATCAATGCCAACTGATCACGTGGCTGATCAACGCAGTGATCAACGTGAGCAACCATGTACTGGTCCCATGTTGAACTGATCAGCAATGATCAACGTAATTGAATCCTGCACTCGATCCAACATGGCTCATCACTCACTGATCCGTTGCTGATCACACACGTATCACGTGACTGATCTGTACCACGATCACGTAAAATAATCATGAAACCCTGAATCACCCGAAGGCTATCCTGCACTGATCACGTGGAATAACATGACACTAGATCACGGTGGCTGATTCACACACGTTATTCCCGTGACTGATCATGACACTGATCACGTGGCTATCATGCACTGTCACGTGGCTTATCATGCACTGATCACTGTGCTGATATCATGCACTGATCACGTGGCTATCATGCACTATATCACAGGCCATGGTCCAACACTGATCTTATAGCTATTCCAAGTACCAGGTCCATGTGAATGATCATAACCCATCAAGGTCAGTCTGATCATTGCACTGATCAACGTGACTGCGCGATCATGCAGTGATCACGTGGCTTATCGTGCACTACCTCACGGGCTGATCATGCAACCTGATTCATGTAGCTTACCACCTGTACAGGTCACGTGTATATGATCATTATCAGCCCAACTAGGTGACAAATTCCAGACACTGATCACGTAATTGATCATTCATCTTGAGAGTCAGGTGACTGATCATGCACTGTCTCACGTGAACTGATCATGCACTGAATCACGTGCAGCTGATCATGCACTGATCTCGTTGGCTATCAACAACTGATCACATCGACTGCCCATGCACTGATCACGTGGATGATCATGAACTAATCAGTTGAAAGATCATGACAGACTGAACATCACGTGGCTGATCGTCGACACTGATAACCGTGACTGAGCATGGACTGATCACATGACTAATCATGTAGTGATCACCGTGACTCTAATGGCGCTGATCATAGTTGACTGATCATGCGCTGATCATGTCCTGCTAATCATACACTGATCATGTGCCTCGGAGGCAATAAACAAAGACCTGAGTAGGCACGAATAATACATCAGCACCGACCAAATAATCAATGGCGAACCTCAGCTGTGAGGAATCATGCTGCCTCAGCTGGCAATACACAAGCAGCTGAGCAGGCCAGGAATTACGCAGCACAGCGCAATTGTCAAGCAGATGACAGGCAGGAATCGTGCAGCTCAGCTGGCAATCTGTCCAAGCAGAGCAGACAGTAATCACCGCAGCTCAGCAGCCCCTGAATCACGTGACCGAGCATGGACTGTTCACAGTGGCTGACAACTCATACCACTTATCAACGTGATTGATCAATGGATTGATCACTTGGAATATATCGCACTCCGATACACGTGGCTGAATCATAGCAACTGCTCAACGAACTGATCATGCACACATCACGTGGCTATCAAATAGCAACCTTGCTCCACCGTGGCTAGTCAAAGAATGATCACGTAGCTACCATATACGGTCACGTGACTGATCAATGCC